>NC_045806.1:121351185-121441127 GCF_009873245.2 Balaenoptera musculus | reverse complement strand
CTCCCTTGCAAATATAACTAATGATAGCTCCTCAAATTCCTTACCTCCTTTTCTCATTGAGACTTCCATACCCCTACTTTCAGCTGCTCCAGCTCCTGTCTTGACTTCAAAATTGTTTTCCCATCTCTGGTTTCTCCCTACCCTAGTCCATTATCCAAGGCACCAAAGAGATTTTTCTAAATACAGATTTAATCTTGTTACTACCCTGCTCAAACCCACAATGCCTTCAGTCTCCTTAGCATGACATTCAAGGGCCTTCATGAGCTGACTGCAGCCTATCTTATCACCTCATCCTTGCCATTCTCCCTCTATGCTCCAGCCTCCAGTTAGTCCCACCAGATGTCTCACCTCAACCAAAACAGGTGACACACTTGCATCCTTCTGTGCCTTTGAATCTCTGTTCCCTTTTCCACCTTTTGCAGCCAACACAATTCTACTCAACCTTCTCAGTACAGCTCTAGGGTAAATTTTGCTAGGTCTCCTGCTCAGACCAAGTTAGTGGCTTCCTCCTCTCTTTTCTCAATGCTATCTATGTATCCTTCTATTGTAGCATTTATAGGTCTGCATGAGCATTCGTTTTATGCATGACTTTTTGCACCACTTGATTGTGAACTCATGGAGGATTAGTGCCGGAGTTTTGCACCGTGTTTAATAAATATTCGTTACATGAATGAATGAGTGAGTTAATGAGTTAATTACTTCCCCCTGCTATGGACGTTAGTCATCATTCAAAAGAGTCCTTTTGCATTTGGGAATCTCTTTATTTCCATTTGGTATAATGAGGCCTGTTAGGTCTACCAGAGATCTGGGAAAAGGAAATGTAATAGATGGGAAAATATTTTTAAGTGGGCATTAGCTTAATCCCTTTAAAGACAGAAGTTACATGCCAGAATATATCATGAATGAGAATGTTGAAGAAATGCTTTGTTGAATAATAGCTAGGAGTGAAAAGTTCTTGTCTTTAACCCTGGGAGCAGTAAGGTGATAACCCATATTTCTGTCCTCTCCCTCTACTCGCTCTTGCCAGTGTTTACCAGATGAAAAAAAAACATCAACTTCTTTCGTCCAGATTTCTGGTCTCTAAAGAGTGAAAAGGAAATACTTTCATATTAATTGTTCTTGATTTTCAAATTTTTATGAAGATCAGGTGAATTTACAAACGTGGTAGTATGGTTTAAAAAATAAATTGCTGGATGAGACCTTCACGATGGCAGAGGGGTAAGACATAGAGATCACCTTCCTCCCCAAAAAATACATCAGAAACGCAACTACATGTGGAACAACGCCTACAAAACACCTACTGAACGCTGGCAGAAGACCTCACACTTCCCAAAAGATATATATATATATATACTGTTCCTTTTTCTCTTTTTGTGAGTGTGTATGTGTATGCTTCTTTGTGTGATTTTGTCTGTATAGCTTTGCTTTTACCATTTGTCCTAGGGTTCGGCCTGTCAGTTTTTTTTGTTTTGTTTTTTTAGTATAGTGTTTAGCGCTTGTTATCATTTGTGGATTTGTTTCATGGTTTTGTTGCTCTCTTCTTTCTTTCTTTCTTTTTTTTTCTCTTCTTTTATTATGTTTTAAATTACTTTATTTTTTTTTAAATATTTGTTTATTTATTTATTTATGGCTGTTTTGGGTCTTCGTTTCTGTGCGAGGGCTTTCTCTAGTTGCGGCAAGCGGGGGCCACTCTTCATCACGGTGCGCGGGCCTCTCACTATCGCGGCCTCTCTTGTTGTGGAGCACAGGCTCCAGACGCGCAGGCTCAGTAATCATGGCTCACGGGCCCAGCCGCTCTGCGGCATGTGGGATCTTCCCAGACCAGGTCTCGAACCCGTGTCCCCTGCATTGGCAGGCAGATTCTCAACCACTGTGCCACCCGAGAAGCCCTAAATTACTTTATTTTTAATAATTATTTTTCATTTTTTATTTTAATAATTTTATTATATTTTATTATATATTATTTCCCTCTTTCTATCTTTCTTTCTTTTTTCTCCCTTTTCTTCTGAGCTGTGTGGCTGACAGGGCCTTGGTGCTCCGGATGGGTGTCAAGCCTGTGCCTCTGAGGCGGGAGGCCAGAGTTCAGGACATTGGTCCACAAGAGACCTCCTGGTCTCAAGTAATACCAATCAGCAAGAGCTCTGCCAGAGATCTCCATCTCAGTGCTAATACTGAGCTCCACTCAATGACCAGCAAGCTTCACTGCTTGGCAACCTATGTCGCACAACTAGCAAGACAAGAACACAACCCCACCCATTAGCAGAGGGGCTGCCTAAAATCATAATAAGGTCACAAACACCCCAAAACACACCACCGGATGAAGTCCTGCCCACCAGAAAGACAAGATACAGTCTCATCCACCAGAACAGAGGCACTAGTCCTTTCCACCAGGAAGCCTACACAAACCACTGAACCAACCTTAGCCACTAGGGGCAGGCACCAAAAACAATGGGAACTACAAACTTGCAGCCTGCGAAAAGAAGACCCCAAACAAAGTAAGTTAAGCAAAATGAGAAGACAGAGAAACACACAGCAGATGAAAGAGCAAGGTAAAAACGCACCAGACCTAACAAATGAAGAGGAAATAGGCAGTCTACCTGAAAAAGAATTCAGAGTAATGATAGTAAAGATGATCCAAAATCTTGGAAATAGAATGGAGAAAAGTTTAACAAGGACCTAGAACTAAAGAGCAAACAAACAATGATGAATAACACAATAAATGAAATTAAAAATACTCTAGAAGGAATCAATAGCAGAATAACTGAGGCAGAAGAACGGATAAATGTCCTGGAAGATAAAATAGTGGAAATAACTACTGCAGAGCAGAATAAAGAAAAAAGAATGAAAAGAATTGAGGACAGTCTCGGAGACCTCTGGGACAACACTAAACGCACCAACATTCGAATTATAGGGGTCCCAGAAGAAGAAGAGAAAAAGAAAGGGACTGAGAAAATATTTGAAAAGATTACAGTTGAAAACTTCCCTAACATGGGAAAGGAAATAGTTAATCAAGTCCAGGAAGCACAGAATATCCCATACAGGATAAATCCAAGGGGAAACATGCCAAGACACATATTAATCAAACTATCAAAAATTAAATACAAAGAAAAAATATTAAAAGCAGCAAGGGAAAGACAACAAATAACATACAAGGGAATCTGCATAAGGTTAACAGCTGATCTTTCAGCAGAAACTCTGCAAGCCAGAAGGGAGGGGCAGGACATATTTAAAGTGATGAAAGGGAAAAACCTACAACCAAGATTACTCTACCCAGCAAGGACCTCATTCATATTTGACGGAGAAATTAAAACCTTTACAGACAAGCAAAAGCTAAGAGAATTCAGCACCACCAAACCAGCTTTATAACATATGCTAAAGGAACTTCTCTAGGCAGGAAACACAAGAGAAGGAAAAAACCTACAATAACAAACCCAAAACAATTAAAAAAATGGTAATAGGAACATACATATCGATAATTACCTTAAATGTAAATGGATTACATGGTCCAACCAAAGGACATAGACTGGCTGAATGGATACAAAAACAAGACCCGTATATATGCTGTCTACAAGAGACTCCCTTCAGACCTAGGGACACATATAGACTGAAAGTGAGGGTATGAAAGAAGATATTCCATGCAAATGGAAATCAAAAGAAACCTGGAGTAGCAATTCTCATATCGGACAAAATAGATTTTAAAACAAAGACTATTACAAGAGGCAAAGAAGGACACTACATAATGATCAAGGGATCAATCCAAGAAGAAGATATAACAATTGTAAATATTTATGCACCCAACATAGGAGCACCTCAATACATAAGGCAAATACTAACAGCCATAAAAGGGGAAACTGACAGTAACACAATCATAGTAGCGGACTTTAACACCCCACTTTCACCAATGGACTGATCATCCAAAATGAAAATAAATAAGGAAACACAAGCTTTAGATGATACATTAAGCAAGATGGACTTAATTGATATTTATAGGACATTCCACCCACAAACAACAGAATACACATTTTTCTCAAGTGCTCATGGAACATTCTCCAGGATAGATCATATCTTGGGTCACAAATCAAGCCTTGGTAAATTTAAGAAAATTGAAATCATATCAAGTATCTTTTCCGACCACAATGCTATGAGACTAGATATCAATTACAGGAAAAGATCTGAAAAAATACAAATACATGGAGGCTACACAATTCACTACTTAATAACGAAGTGATCACTGAAGAAACCAAAGGAAAAATCAAAAAATACCTAGAAACAAATGACAATGGAGACACGACGACCCAAAACCTATGGGATGCAGCAAAAGCAGTTCTAAGAGGGAAGTTTATAGCAATATAAGCCTACATCAAGAAACAGGAAACCTCTCGAATAAACAACCTAACCTTGCACCTAAAGCAATTAGAGAAAGAAGAACAAAAATCCCCAGAGTTAGCAGAAGGAAAGAAATCAGAAAGATCAGATCAGAAATAAATGAAAAAGAAAGGAAGGAAATGATAGCAAAGGTCAATAAAACTAAAAGCTGGTTCTTTGAGAAGATAAACAAAATTGATAAACCATTAGCCAGACTCATCAAGAAAAAAAGGGAGAAGACGCAAATCAATAGAATTAGAAGTGAAAAAGGAGAAGTAACAACTGACCCTGCAGAAACACAAAGGATCATGAGAGATTACTACAAGCAACTCTATGGCAATAAGATAGACAACCTGGAAGAAATGGACAAATTCTTAGAAAAGCACAACCTGCGGAGACTGAACCAGGAAGAAATAGAAAATATGAACAGACCAATCACAAGTACTGAAATTGAAACTATGATTAAAAATATTCCAACAAACAAAAGCCCAGGACCAAATGGCTTCACAGGCAAATTCTATCAAACATTTAGAGAAGAGCTAACACCTATCTTTCTCAAACTCTTCCAAAATATAGCAGAGGGAGGAACATGCCCAAAGTCATTCTCCAAGGCCAGCATCATACTGATACCAAAACCAAACAAAGATGTCACAAAAAAAGAAAACTACAGGCCAATATCACTGATGAACATAGATGCAAAAATCCTCAACAAAATAATAGCAAACAGAATCCAACAGCACGTTAAAAGGATCATACACCATGATCAAGTGAGGTTTACCCCAGGAATGCAAGGATTCTTCAGTATACACAAATCAATCAATGTGATAAACCGTATTAACAAATTGAAGGATAAAAACCATATGATCATCTTAATAGAAGCAGAAAAAAGCTTTCAACAATATCCAACACCCATTTATGATAAAAACCCTCCAGAAAGTAGGCATAGAGGGAAATTGCCTCAACATAATAAAGGCCATATATGACAAACCCACAGCCAATATAGTTATCAATGGTGAAAAACTGAAACCATTTCCTCTAAGATCAGGAACAAGAGAAGGTTTTCCACTCTCACCACTGTTATTCAACATAGTTTTGGAAGTTTTAGCCACAGCAATCAGAGAAGAAAAATAAATAAAAGGAATCCAAATCAGAAAAGAAGTAAGGCTGTCACTGTTTGCAGATGACATGATTCTATACATAGAGAATCCTAAAGATGCTACCAGAAAACTACTAGAGCTAATCAATGAATTTGGTAAAGTAGCAGGATACAAAAGTAATGCTCAGAAATCTCTTCCATTCCTATACACTAAGGATGAAAAATCTGAAAGAGAAATTAAGGAAACACTCACATTAACCATTGCAAAAAAAGAATAAAACACCTAGGAATAAACCAACCTAAGGAGAGAAAAGACCTGTATGCAGAAAACTATAAAACACTGATGAAAGAAATTAAACATGATACCAACAGATGCAGAGATATACCATGTTCTTGGATTGGAAGAATCAACATTGTGAAAATGAATATACTACCCAAAGCAATCTACAGATTCAATGCAATCACTAACAAACTACCAATGGCATTTTTCACAGAACTAGAACAAAAAATTCCACAATTTGTATGGAAACACAAAACACCCCGAATAGTCAAAACAATCTTGAGAAAGCAAAACAGAGCTGGAGGTATCAGGCTCCCGGACTTCAGACTATACTACAAAGCTACAGTAATCAAGACAGTATGGTACTGGCACAAAAACAGAAATATAAATCAATGGAACAGGATAGAAACCCCAGAGATAAACCCATGGACATATAATCTCCTTATTTTTGTTAAAGCAGGCAAGAATATACAATGGAGAAAAGACAGCCTCTTCAATAAGTGGTGCTGAGAAAACTGGACAGCTACATGTAAAAGAATGAAATTAGAACACTCCCTAACACCATACACAAAAATTAACTCAAAATGGATTAAAGACCTAAATGTAAGGCCAGACACTATCAAACTCTTAGAGGAAAACATAGGCAGAACACTCTATGACATAAATCACAGCAAGGTCCTTTTTGACCCACCTCCTAGAGAAATGGAAATAAAAACAAAAATAAACAAATGGGACCTAATGAAACTTAAAAGCTTTTGCACAGCAAAGGAAGCCATAAACAAGACGAAAAGACAACCCTCAGAATGGCAGAAAATATTTGCAAATGAAGCAACTGACAAAGGATTAATCTCCAAAATTTACAAGCAGCTCATGCAGCTCAATATCAAAAAAACAAACAACCCAATCCAAAAACGGGCAGAAGACCTAAATAGATATTTCTCCAAAGAAGATATACAGATTGCCAACAAACACATGAAAGGATGCTCAACATCACTAATCATTAGAGAAATGCAAATCAAAACTACAATGAGGTATCACCTCACACCAGTCAGAATGGCCATCATTAAAAAATCTACAAACAATAAATGCTGGTGAAGGTGTGGAGAAAAGGGCACCCTCTTGCACTGTTGGTGGGAATGTAAATTGATAGAGCCACTATGGAGATTCCTTAAAAAACTAAAAATAGAACTACCATACGACCCAACAAACCCACTACTGGGCATATACCCTGAGAAAACCATAATTCAAAATAGTCATGTACCGCAATGTTCATTGCAGCACTATTTACAATAGGCAGGACATGAAAGCAACCTAAGTGTCCATCGACAGATGAATGGATAAGGAAGGTGTGGCACATATTACTCAGCCATAAGAAGAAATGAAACTGAGTTATTTGTAGTGAGCTGGATGGACCTAGGGTCTGTCATACAGAGTGAAGTAAGTCAGAAAGAGGAAAACAAATACCGTATGCTAACACATATATATGCAATCTAAAACAAAATGGTTCTGATGAACCTAGGGGCAGGAAAGGAATAAAGATGCAGACGTAGAAAATGGACTTGAGGGCACAGGGAGGGGGAAGTGTAAGATGGGATGAAGTGAGAGAGTTGCATTGACATATATACACTACCAAATGTAACATAGATAGCTAGTGGGAAGCAGCTGCATAGCACAGGCAGATCAGCTCGGTGGGATAGGGAGGGTGGGAGGGAGACGCAAGAGGGAGGAGATATGGGGATATATGTATATGTATAGTTGATTCACTTTGTTATAAAGCAGAAACTAACACACAATTGTAAAGCAATTATACTGCAATAAAGATGTTGAAAAAATTAATAAAATAAATTGCTTGCTGTAGGTAAAAATTATTTGTTCAATTTACAAAACTGTGGAAATTTCTTCATCCAAAATTTAATTCACAAGTTTATTTAGTATAATTTCTAATCATGACACAATTTGTAAAGTAAGCCATAGAATCATGCATTTTTGATCAAAAGAGGTTTTAGGACCATTTTTGTCCAATGTAGATAACAGATTTGGGGAGATTTTGATGTCATTATTACTTATAGAAAAAAAAGCCATCAGCAGTATGAGATATTATGTGTGCAGAAAGCCACACAACAGTTTTTAATCTACCAATTCTAGGGATAACCAAAAACAAATGTAAAGAAATCTTGATTTGTCTATTTAGGCATCAAGTAGACACCTTTTGTACTTATTTTCCAAATCAGTCTTTAAGATTTATTTGTATGATCTTTACTTGGTTTGATTGTTTATAACAATCGTGAATGGAATTCAGTAACTGGCTAATAATAACTAAGGTTATTAGCTTAACTAAGGTTATTAGCTTAAAACAAAACAAATAATGCCAGAAGATTTTTAAGTCACAGGCTAGCTCTCTACTGTGATTCAGCAACATTTAGCAGTTGCAGAGCAAAGCTTTCTGAATCTGTAGCCATCTGACCCTTCCCAGAGCTCATGGAGAGAAGCTTGTGGTGCTTGAATCCACACTTCCATGCTTGAGGAAGCAAGGCAGCCAGCCCCACAGCAGAGACTGCCTCTCCTCTCGGCTCAGGGCCTCTGCACTACTTGACACTATTGAGATTTTGTCAGCCCAAGGAATCAATGAGCAATGTGGTGAGTGCTTTTATTTAAAAAAAAAAATAGAAGAAGAATGTAAGCCCCAAGTGTTGAGCCCAACATACAGTGTGGACTTTCCTAAGTCACACCCATGCCCACACAGCCCTTCAATAATTGATGCATTTTCAGGTCAGAAAGCCCAAATACATCAATCAAAGGCACTGTTGTCCTTTGGGCTCATTCATTTGCATTCCAAGAAAGACCCATGGTTTGTGGATCAGATGTAAACAGAAGACTCATACGTGGCCCAACATCTCGGGCTTCCGAATGCTCCGGGCTTCAGAGGCAGCTGTGAGGTTTGCCTCCGAGCTCCTCCTATGCGCCTGACAAATGCTTGATAGAAATCTGTGCATGGGCATCGGGGGAGGGTTTTTTTGTACAATGCTGTCATGATGTGACCTTTCTCATTTACTATTTAAAGAGTTTTGCTATGAATAACTGTGAAAATTTATCTGGGTGCCAGTTAATGGAAATCCTCAAAGGCTTTGGAACAATTTCATTTACAACGAAGCAATAGAATTACAGTCGAAATATCCTGATCCCGTGAATCAGGCTTTCATCATACCCAGCTCTGGTCTAACTTACAGTGTCAAATTTCCCTAGTTCCCTTCCCCTCAAAATGTTTCTGTTTCTTTATGTTCTTAAATGGAGAAAATTCTGGTTTCTTCTTTTCCATTTCTTCTTAAGGCTGTTCTGTTGATGAATGAAACCTGGGCTCACTGGAAGTTATTCTTGTGATCACAGCTTAGATGGCAGAGGTAAATGGAGAGTTTAAAAAAGTACACAATTTCTTTCCCACAAAGCCTACCCAAATCATACAAAGCCATTTTTTTACCTGCCCTACAAAAACCAAATTGCTCTTCTCACATTGCAAAATCATTTGACCGCTCTCACCAGCTGTACACCATTGAGATAACCACCACTGCCACTGCTTTAGCCCCAGATACTTTCACTTATCTTAAACATGCACACGCACACACAAACGCCTTCTGAATTAGCTACAAACTGTGTCAAATGTAAATAAAATGTGTTTAAAAGGAGAAGCATCCACAATTTCATTTAGTGTGAGACGGCATACGAGAGACACCTGGCCAGAAAGATGAGACGGGGCAGGCTGTTCAGAATGTAGAAGTCCTGGTACTCACAGATCTGCCTTAGGCAGGAGGAATTGGTGGAACTTCACTGAGTCTCTGTGGTGGCCCCCAAGCTGTAAGCTTATTCAGCTTTCTGCTTTGCGGAGAACTGCTTGTCTCTTTCTTGGTATGCACTCCTGACGCTGCGGTATTGAGCGTAAAAAAGGAAAATGGCTTGCGGCCAGTTTCATTCCAGGTGCCTGCTCTGGATCTAAGAGCCCCTGGTTGTTCCCCAGAAGAAGGACGTGCTGCCCTGAGGGGGAAGTCTGTATCTCCAAAGAATGGCCCATAAGGCATGCTGACGCATAGATAGTGGCGCATAGATAGTGGCGCATAGATAGTGGTGCATAGATAGTGGCGCACAGATAGTGGCGCATAGATAGTGGCGACAGAATTATGTGGAAATACAAGGTTTACTGATTTATTGTCTGATATTCGTTCCATACTAAACCTATATATACATTCATGCTCTTTGAATAAACTTGCCTTGCAACCATCAGTTGTCTTGGCCCTTCTGATCCCATACTGGTGCTTTTCAGTTCCTTACCCCTCACCGCCAAGAACTTCTAGCTTTCTGCAGCTGGTCTGCGGCAAGTCTCTAGTGTCATAGACCCCGGACTGGTGACATCACTTGTGAGGCCCAGTGAAAAGTGAAAATGTAGGGTTTCTTGTTCAAAACTTCTTCATAATTTCAAGAGCCATCAGGGCAGCAGAGCATTAGGCCAAGTGTGGGACACTTCTAGACACTTCCAAGCTTGAGTACCAGCCCTGTGCAGATCTCCCACCCAGAGGCCTGTGGGAAGCTCGGGGAAGCCTGAAATGCCTCCCCAGTTGGCCTCAGGTTTCTCTGCTCATAACCAAGCCCTTTGAGCCCCTCTCCATTCAGAATTCATGAAGAAACAGCCCTTTTTTCCTTACCCATTTTGCCTTATGCTTTTCCCTTAAAGAATATAAATATTATTAAACTAAGAATCTGCTGAAGATAAAAGACGGACATGTTACTAAATATGGCTCTCTAAACCATCGGTCTGTACTCCCAGGTGGTGGACAGTCTGCGGCTGAACATAAGAGCAGGGTCCCTTGGCTTCATCTTCCTCCCATTTCCCTCATCCTGGACCACAGTCTTCTGCCTGCCCTAATTCTCAGATCACTCTTTCTGCCAGACGACTCACTCCTCTGTTTATCCAGGGAGACCCAGTGATGGTGTGGACAGGACATGGGTTTCAAGTCAGTCAGAACTGGTTTCAAAGTACACCTTTGCCATCTTTTGTTTTGTTTAACAAATACATTTTAGTTTGCAAATATTAAGTCACTGATTCTCATAACCACCCCGTGAGGGAAAATATGATCATTGTCTCCTTTCAGGTGAGGAAACTGAGGCCCAGAGAGGTGAAGTGACTTGCCCAAGGTCACACAGCTGGTGAGTGGCAAAGCTGGGTTTCAACTCTCAGCATGTGGCCTCCAGAGTGCCTGCCTGCTTGCGAACACTTCTCTGTGCTAACTTGTTGAAATAGGTGGCCTCTCCCTACACTCACTGGGTCACCGGGGCAAGTACCAAAACTCCCTAAACCTCAGTTTCGTCATCGTAACCCAGATATAATCATCTCAGATGCTAATAGAAATGCATGTGAAATACTTTATAAGGCCCTATACAAATAGTAACAGTTCTATTGATACAATTTTTACTTTGCTTGAAGAACGTTCCATTATTTGTGGAATTGAGTCCAAATGTCTTACTCTGGCTTTCAAAGCCATCAAAAGGTACATCAAAACAGCCTTCCATGCTCTTCACTATTCTTCGCAGGCCTATTTCTTTCTTCCTTCCTTTCTTTTTTTTTTTTAACTTTATAACTAATTTTTATTATTTGTTACTTCTCTTGAATTTTCAAAGTAAATTGTTGGGGCTTCCCTGGTGGCGCAGTGGTTGAGAGTCTGCCTGCCAATGCAGGGGACACGGGTTCGAGCCCTGGTCTGGGAAGATCCCACATGCCGCGGGGCAACTGTGCCCGTGAGCCACAACTACTGAGCCTGCGCATCTGGAGCCTGTGCTCTGCAACAAGAGAGGCCGCGATAGTAAGAGGCCCGCGCACCGCAATGAAGAGTGCCCCCCACTTGCCGCAACTAGAGAAAGCCCTCGCACACAAACGAAGACCCAACACAGCCATAAATAAATTAATTTAAAAAAAAACCAAACATCTTAGATTATGAGTTTCTTTCGTACAACTAAGATTTAAAAAAAAAAAGTAAATTGTTATATCATCTGCCAATATGGGCAATATTTTTCTCCCATGACATTGTCTTTTATTTTTTTTTAATTAATTTTTATTGGAGTATAGTTGATTTACAATGTGTTAGTTTCAGTTGTACAGCAAAGTGATTCAGTTATACATATACATATATCCAATCTTTTTTAGATTGTTTTCCCATAGAGGCCATTATAGAATATTCAGTAGAGTTCCCTGTGCTATACAGTAGGTCCTTATTAGTTATCAATTTTATATATAGTAGTGTTTATGTGTCAATCCCAATCTCCCAATTTATCCCCGCCCCCCTTTCTTGCTTGGTACCCATAAGTTTGTTTTCTTTGCAGGCCTATTTCTGTGTTTACATTTTCAAGCTTGCTGATTCCCCAAGACTTTCCCCAATTCAAGGCTCTTGTTTTCTGCCCTGCCTCCTCCCAGCAGCCTTCTCAGATAATTCCAGTGTAATCTGCACTGATCTTTTTCTTTTCTGACCCTGACCTCTCCTATCCCTTTCAAGGATAAGTAGCTCATCTTCCCAACTTGGTTTTATATTCCCTGAGGCCAGGAGCCACGTCTTACTTCTGATGTATATGTTATGTCTCCCCAACACACAGGAGCCGATTTTTTCATTCCCCCCCACCCCAGTCTCGTCCCAGCGCTGGGCACATGCTGGGCCTTCAGGAACACTTGTGGATTTGTTTTAGATGTGCACAGCCTCTGCCCAAGTGCTCAGCACACAATGAGCACTCCATAAATCGTATTTTTAGAGACAATCTGTTACCACATAAGGACTACCAGAAATTACTCATACTCTTTGTGTAAATGGATTTATACAATTATAATGTTTAGAAGCTGGAATAAGGATGAGGGAAAGAAAATCATGAGACTGTAGTCCAAGTGTTTTCACTGGTGTGTCACAGAACAGGTGTGAGGATTGTTGAAAATAATTTGTTATTAATGATAGTTAACGTGTCAAGTTTGCAAGTGATTTACTACATTTTATGAATTGAAGTGGATTTCAGGTTTCCCCAGTAGTAAGCTGGTTTTTATTCAATTGTTTTCTTGACTGGCAAGGCTAAGTCTAACTACTTTCATTTTCAGATGAGGAAACTGGGGCTCAGAGATGGGAAGGAACTGGTCCAGTGTCACATGGAGAGTTAGCAGAGATATGGAGGCTAAATCCGAGGGCTCCTTTTTCTCTGGGAAATGGTCCCCGCACTGTTCTCAGATCCTCCTTTGTCAGCAAATCTGAAAGAATCAGTGTGGTTGAAGACTAAAACAAAGCAGAACCCAGTAAAACCCACAGTCTTACTCACATAGGAAAATGTTTGTCTCCTGGTCAGGGATCAAGGCTTAAGAAAGATTTCTTTCAAAAAGGCAAGGCAAGAAGATTTAGTGAAACTCCCCATTTCCTGGCCCTCTGTTATAAATCATTCTAGAAAGTATCTATTTACCCCTCTCTTCGTAAGACGTTACCTTGTCTTTGTACAAATATCCATCCTTGGATATAGAAACTTAGAAAGTCCAGGTGGAAAACAACAAACTACATCAACACAGGTAGAGCCTCCTCCCACTTTAATCTGTAAGAGCAGAATAATTAGCTTATTTTTTATATTTCAGAACATTTGAACTGTTTGAGTAGTAGAACTGAACAACTTTCTGATGAATTTGCACAAAACAAAATCTGAATAAATCCAGTTTAAAATGAATAAGATTCCTTCAACAAGCCCTGCTCTCAAATTACCCAGATTATTGCTTAAAATGTACTTGCTTTTCAGAGATCTATTTAGTAAATAAAATAGGTTTTGTTCCAAAATCTCAAGTTAAACATTTGAAATGTAATTATACTCTAAATCCTTAGTATCTCAGTGGCATCCTAGTTTTTTAATTTTTTAAGATAATGGCTTCGACAAGGATAGCCTACATTTCCTTTTTCACAACCTTCTGTAACGTGGAAGAAGAAAACACAAAGCAAAGTGTAGCTGGATTTTCCTTTCATTCACTAGCGTTTTTAATAAGCCCCACAGACACCTGGAAAGCAGAGGAAGTTTTTGAATGAATGTTTTTTCCTCTTTTCTTCCCTTGTAAAAATTATGTCAGCTGAATATTACAAGATTGAGGGCTTTATTTCTTTGTTTCCAGTTAAAATCCATTTGACCAACTAGAGACTCATTGGCCCAGCAGTAAAACTATGGCTGAATTTTATGATCAGGAAGAGGCCAAACACCACTTGTCAGCTAAAAGCTTTGCTCACTGGAATGAATCATTGAATTTCTGAAGCTCAGCTGAGTTGTCCAAGGGTCCATCAGTTTCCCGGATGATAAGAAACTTGGCAGAGCTGGCTAAAAGGGTGGGATGATGAACAACCAAATGGGAAAACTGATTTGTGCCCTGAAATGTGATAATATGATCTTCCTAGATAAATTCATAGTTTGACTTTCCTAATTATCACATGGAATAAACTCATCAACCCCATAGAAAATTCCCCTGCCAAACAGCTAAATGAAAATCCCATCACCTCCCTCCCCTCCCAAAAAGCAGTAGAATGTTGTGATTTACAAAGAAGTAAGAAAAATGATTTAAACATTTTTAAAGTCAAGTTTAGGAAGAGAAATTAACCCAAGACAAATGGTACATTTGAATCCTGTAAAAAATAAAATGAGTATGGCTATGTCCAAATTAGACACTAGAAAGGAGAAGGGTAAGAGATTTTCAGGCTTGAATTTCCTGAATAATTGCCTCAACGCGCTGTTTATTTTGTGTGTAGCAGTCACTCCCCAAATAGCCTAGAATCATAGAGCATGTCCATTGAGTTCATCCAGACCAACACCGTTCCCAGGGAGGAAAACTGAGACCCCAGTGAGAACTATGACTTGTCCTCACAGCTTTTTAGCTGCACGAAGATCAGAACCGCAGATCCTGGGACTCTTTGCTATGAAACACCACCTATAAGTTCTTATTTTGGATAAATCAGATTTTATGACACAACTGTGTTCTGACAGAAATATGACTTAATGTAGTCTGAACCCAAAGAATTTCTCTCCTATCTGGAAGACTTAAGAAACAAACCAAATACACAGATCCTAGGAAGAACTAAATGATAAGGTCTGGAAGAATTCATCATTCAAGCTTGTCAGGGAGTGTATTCTCTCTCAACTAAGTCTCCCGATTCCAAAAGCCAATAACAAGGCAATCTCAGCACTCAGCAGTAAAGCTACTTTAACTCTAGAATGAGATCATTGGGTTCAATAGACAGACTCAGGTATCACTTAAAATCGGGCCCTCAGGCATGTAATAAACTTGGATCTTGCCTGTGTGTCACCATAACTTCTCTGCCATCCTCATGGAGTGTGTGTGTGTGTGTGTGTGTGTTCTTCATAAGCTCTGAAAATGGCCCAACTAAATATTTGTCTAGGACTTCCTGGAACAGCTAAGAACCCATTCTAATCGCTTTGAACTTAGATCCTTCAGTTTTCCACCCTTCTTCAGTGTTCACATGAGAGCCAGAGTCTTATTCATTTATTCATTATGGAAATATTTATTGGAGGGTTATTAAGTTCCAAATCATTATGTCAGGTGTTAATGATGTGAAGGTAAAGGGGGCTTGAGGAGTGAGGGACTTGGCCAAGGATTACCCAGAGCAGACCCCATTCACCTCTCCTGTCTGCCCAACAGTCACTTTGTGAGCCAGAAATTACCTTATACTTTATGTTGTAGCCAACATTCTGTCAAGATCAAATATGTCCAAAAATGCCAGGTAACCAGATCTGACAGATAATTAGCTCAGATGTTCCTTTTTAGGGTAATGTTGATAGCAAACATAAAATATTTGAAAAATCAAATTAATAAAAATGATGTATAACTAATCACATACTGGTTGTACAGGGAAACACAGATCAGGTGCATTTCCAGACCCCATTCAGTAATGACAGCATCTATTTTGATGGTTTTTTCCAAGTATCAACAGACACATATGACTTGCTGATGTCTTATATGACATGTGTTCAGAATGGGGAGCTGTACATCCCTTTCATTCCCATTCCACTTCCACTCATCTTTGTAAAGGATGAGATAATCTAGTGTGCTAAGCACCAACTCTCATTCTTCAATAAAACACTCTAGAATGAGACTTCCAATTGTTTTACCAACTTTTGAAGGCCACACGAATAAACTGAATATATCGTGCATACAGCAAATTAAGAAACTCAAGAGAGGATAATTTGTTTCAAGTCCTCTTGTCCATCACACAAACCTCAAAACCTTTGTTACGTTATACATTTGTGAATGGAGCATACCTGGCAGATATATTCTGATGTTCAACCAATGCAAAAGCCAAATAAGTCGCTTTGCTATAATATTACCACAGTTATAGCAACAAGTGCATCTCTCTCCCTCTCATTTGTTTTGACTCTAGTCTTTGGGAATACAGTACTAACATCTTCTTTAATGGATTCATAATTTCTATTCCTTGGATTTGCATGTCAATCTTTCTCTCATTTTACAGATATAAATTTATTAGATCACCTATTGTATTAGATAGAATTTTATAATGAAAAACAGTTGGCTCTTGTGTGGGTGGATGTGTGTGGTAGGGGGAGTGTGAAATCAAACTTTCTTTCAATTCCTAGAGAGACAGCTCTATTTGAAATGTTTTTATTGTTCTCTCTAGTTTTAATTTTTTAACGCTGATACTAATGGGCCTTAATGGAAAAGTATTAATATGTTTTTAAAAGCACATTTTACCCTTAATATGTAAATTATATAAAGAAGACCTAAATTTGTAAACATTTGAACAGTATATATATCAAGGCAAAGAGGATGGTTCCAGTAATAGATTGTCATTAATTCCTCTCAAGAGTGTAAAGAATTTTTCTAACTAATTCAAATGTTTATTTTTAGTGAATATTTATTTATTAACTGAAAGCTAACTACAGCACAAAATAACTGTATAAAGTTTATCCAATAAGACATAATATCATTTGACCACATTTTCAATATTTCATTTTGCCTATTAACAGTCCAAAATATGGCATTCATGTTTTGAAACAATGTCACTATTTGGCACAGAAGTCTATTTACACGAGAGCTCGTTTCATTTGCCATTTATTCCAATAACTTGAGAACAATTATTTGCAACTAAATCTAACAGTATTTGTACAAGTACTTTCAAGCTAAAATACTGCTAAAAAATTCCAACACACATGCAGTTTAATATGTTTACATAATACCATATATTTATTATAAAACCTGTGACTCTAAGCGCTTTATAGGATGTGAATACGGGAGTCACTCTACCCTCTAACGAATCATGGCCACGTCTGACAGAGGAGACCCTGCTGAGCATGAGTCCTGTGTTCAATGGAGTTGAAATGGGTTGGCTACTCAGACTGCTCAGGAATGTTACTGCGCCATCATAGAATCACCCCATAGCGCAAGCCACACGAAACTGCAGAGGATTTTCAAGTATAAGCCCTTAGCAACCGAGAAACTGGTAGCACAAGCAGCATTGGCAAAACACACTCTTATTAGGCAGGTGGGCTCCGTTTTAAGCAACGTCAATATTGAAATTCCAAACATACAAAACAGATAAATTACAGAGTGATTATTTGTCTTATAAAATGGTTTTCTGCTTTATAAAAGGATTCACAAGTTTCCTCTAACTGGCAGCTCTCCTAATGCATTTAAAATACAATTTAACTTACAAAACTTCAATTTACACGGGACTTTTTGCACAACCATTGTGAGAAGCAAAGTACACCTATATACAGTACTTAATTTTTCTCTCTCAGGATTTAGGTAAATGTCTTATTGTCTCTGTAAAAGACACTTAAGCCAAAATGTTATATTTTAAGCCACTGAAATAGAAAGTAAATATTGCCTCTAAAACATGGATATTCCAGAAAATGTAAGTATGTTTGTGATTTTTGTATTTACAATTTGGGAAGTCATCTTTACAATGTAGATCGTTAGATAGCACAAGTATATAGCTATCTTCAGGCCATAATATTGGGCCCTCTTCTGCAGAAAGTTGTTTTATTTTATTTTTGTGGGTTTTCTCCCTTTGTAGCTGTGTAACTCTAAAGAGATGTTAATTGTGGTTACACAGTAGCTAACCCATGATATATCAGTTTTATACTTCATTGCACAGAATCACCTTTAAAAACCCAACTTCCTGCATTTCACTGCTGTTCCCACTGTTTACTCTGGGTGATTGTCATTCAGATAACGTTCTCCTTTATTAGCACTAAGCTCTCTGTGGGGGGGGGGGGGGTGAGGAGGTGGGCAGAGAGCCTGTCTACTGTATCTCTGTGCCCCCTCAGTACACAGCACAAAGCCTGGCACCTAGGAAGCAAGCACTCAAATACTTATTGAATGAATGAAGAAATGACTGGATTAGGAGAACTGTCTGGAAGGCTTCCTTCAGTCTAGCATCCAATCCAGGATGTTTCTGGAATGTGTCCAATCAAAATGAATTTCCAGAGTCTGAAAAATCACAGAACCTCCCTCTTTTTCATTATACACTTTCTGTAAAATCCATAAAACATTGAGCCCTTGATGACATGGAAATATTTCAAAAAATTAAACCACCTTAGAGGTCAGAGGACAAAGCAGAGGAAACTGAAGGGTCATTTCCTTACTCACCAACTGCTGGAGGGAAGTAACAAGGCACACAGGTTGACCAAAGTACAAAACCAAGTTAGACTTTTGGCAATTGTGTCCAGACTGAGAAGTGGTGCTTTTGAGTGTTTCAATACAAACTTAGACACAGGTGTATTCAGAAACAGCGGAAGCAACTAATTAAGAGCTAGAATCAAAGGAAATTACCATTTGCCAGACATATAGATCTGTTCCAGGCAGGGCCAGGGGAGATCGTATTCTGTTGGCTGGAACCATTTCACTGTGCTGATGCTCATACCCATTACAGGCTGCATGTGAAATAAAAGTGAAATAGCAAAATCCAGCTGTAGGAGATAAAAATAAAAATCCTAAAGTAAAATATGTTTGAAAGCACTTGAGTGGGTAAAGCAAAACAATATAGTCAGTGGGGATGCTAATAAGTTAATCAACTTAAAGTGTTTGTGATTGTATTAAAAAGTAAAGCGTCACAGTATATGGTGTATTATGCCTTTAAATGAAATAGTCTGGACCACATTCAAACGATTTCATCTTAAAACCTAATACAGAATAAAGTACAAATCTAAGAAGCATGAGAATCTAAAATTAAACCATAGTTATTAAGCAAAAGAGTTTATGAATCTGAGTTCTTCCAGGAGGCCTCTTTAGAGTCTTGTAACTAAATGAACAGTAAGCTATCTCTGCTTACAGTTAATGAATTAGTTTTTCTATGGATAATGGTGTTTTACAGGAATGACTTTATTTTCAGGAGAATACGAACACTGAAGTGGAATCACCACATCAGTAGTTCTAGTGATAGAATGTCAACCAAAAAACTACCTTAATAGAATATGTATACTAATTTGCCTTCATAATCATTTCCCCAAATACCTACCTCTGTATTCTGTATTTATCATTGCACCAAATGAGAGCAGCCACGAGAGAATTTTTGAAACTCTTACATATATAAGAGGAGGTGGTTTCCAGAAGCTATCTCCAAGTTCAACTGGTAAAATACTCTTGCTCCTCTTCTATGAAATGTAAAGTCTCTGTACATTAACTTTCCTGTAGATCATTTCAGCCCACCATTTTCAACTTCAATCTAATGGATTTAAATAAGAATTATGATCTCTAATCAAGAATGAACATGTTAGCTTGTCACTGTAGATATTCAGAGATTTTAGGGTATTAAAGGCATTTTTTTCCTGAATGTACTTTACACATATATATATATATATATATATATATGTATATATATATATATATACAAATACCT
The DNA here is from genome assembly GCF_009873245.2 of Balaenoptera musculus. Classification (NCBI taxonomy): domain Eukaryota; kingdom Metazoa; phylum Chordata; class Mammalia; order Artiodactyla; family Balaenopteridae; genus Balaenoptera; species Balaenoptera musculus. Next base: position 121,421,479 of record NC_045806.1, on the reverse strand, counting down.
TCTATTGTTAAATAAAAACTATTTTGCACCAGTAGTTATTAATCCAAATAATTTGGATTTAAGTAATTTCTAATTGAAAGCCTATCTCATGAATTGTTTATAGTGACAGATAATAAACTATTAGTCATTTTAAAGCTTTAAAAGTAAGTTATCAGGATCCACTTCAATCTCCACATGATAATAAAGGATTATTATGTGCAGTAACCTATTTATGAAAAGGAAACAGTGTGCTTCTTTCAGACGCCATCAATTGCTTTAATAAGGAATTGAAAAGCTGGACTACTTTATATGCAGATCACCATTCCAGTTGCATAAGGATTTACAATAGACAAAACAAAACTATTTTTTTTGTAAAGAAGGGCTGTTTGTTTAAATCACACAATAATATTTGCATCTAAAAATTATTTACAGGCTAATAAGGCTTCATAAATGTTATGTAGACTTGGTTAGTTAAAATCATTTTAATGCTAAGACCAAAACCAAAAGCTTGCTGAAGCTGACAAGGAAAAATTCAAGTAACCCTTGCTTAAAGAAGGCAGGAAAAAAAGGATGCCTACTTTCTTGGTTTAGGTACTTATTAATCAGGTTGGAGATGCAGAGAGTACATCATTTGATAGCACCCTGTTAACGCTTCCATAAGCTCAAGAGGAAAACGCTGCTTTCTCTGAAAATGTGAACATTGAGAAGGATTCTGAGTCTAACCTTTAATCCTAAAAGAAACAGAAACTAACGCATACATTTGTCTCTGCTGCCTTGAATTTGCAAAGAACTTACTTGGGAAGTCTTAATCTCACCTTTGAAGTCTTCCTTCCAGGTATGTAATGGCTCATATGTCTTTATTAAATGAGGTGTGTGGCGGCCTCTACTGGTGTGTGTTTATAGAAAATGTTTCAATAGGCAGAAAAAATACTAATTTCAATTAAAAAGTTAGAAACACAGACTCTCATTTAAATATATAAAAATATCTAATTTAATGCAGAAAAAATATATTACAAGTTGTGTAATGTACTCTTAATTAGGAAAATAATCTAAAACACTGACCATGTTAGTGTAAAATAACGATTTACGGAAGGGCATTAATTGTTCAATTCACTCTGATATTGGGTTAAATATATTTTATTAATGAATTACTAATCCCAACTGAGGCATTTTATTACCTCTAGTCCACTGTTAAGTCCCCTTAGTTGACTTAAATAAAATCACTTAGAACAAACCCAAAGGAAAGGAAATATTTTACAGTTAAATCTATAAAGTCCTAGAACTAGAATCATTTGATGACAGGCCGGTTTCTATAACTCAAGCAAACTGTACGTTGACTTAATATAGCTGACATTTCGATCTATTTTACAGTGTTTTTAATTTTAAAAATACAACACATTAAAATATGTTCCATTTATCAAAGCTAAAAGCAACATTTAAGTAATGTACTTAAAGTGCAAAGGCACTTTAACACGAAGAAGTGATGCCTAGTGACTATGCTTGGTAACTGAAGACGGAAATACCATATATCATTATTTACAAAAGAATTTATAGTCTCAAAAGATCTTTGGAGATCTTCTACAAATTACACTAAATATCCATTTTCATTTGAAAAGTTTGCTTACTCTTTCTTCATTCACTATAATCTCCTCTTCCCATTCCCACACTGGAAAAATAAAAGAAGAAAAAGGAAACAAAACCATAAACAAAATATATGAAAAAAAAATGCATTGTAGAAACATTCATGTTCAATGATGATTCCTAAGGAGAGAAGGAAAAAAAAGGTGGGGGAGGGAGGAGAGCAAGAGAGAAATAATTTAAAGGAAAACTTGAAAAAGCAGTATCATTGCTTCACCCCATCCCCCAAACATCTTCAAAGTCCCCCACTGAGGCTGGGAAAGGGAGAACACAAACACACACGAAAGCAAATGCAGTGTTTCCAACAGTTTGGAGCAGCATCCTTTGATGCCAGAGGGTTGTAAATGATTTCCCTTCACAGCTGACTGATTGCAGTTTGTTTTTCCAGAACTTCGAGGTAGTCTGGTTCTGATTGCGGCTTAGCTTGCAGTAAAGGGTGGTCTGGTTTTGACTGCCCCACAAAGCATTTCCTGGGAGTTCCATATAAAACGGTTTTATTGATTCTGTCTTGGTTTTGGCGTCGAGATTCATACGAAGGGGCGAACTGCCTTTTAGGTAAGGTACAAAAGTTATAGTGGACGAGTCCTGCACTGGGGAGCTCCTTGACGCGCTCAGCGATATTCTGATACAGCAGCTCGGGCTCTCTTGGGGTGGATTGCTTTTCTAGCAACTCGGTGGCACTTATAGTGTAAGCAAGTGTGGCTGGCTCTTCTTTCTTCTCCTCCAGGTTGCTGTAACTGAATTCTTGCAGGTTTCGGTAATAGGCCACTGGGTCTCCTTCCTTCTGCATGTAGATGGGGTTTTGGCACATCTGACCCACAGGTGGGGGGATGTAGTTATAGACGTGGCCGTCTGCTTTATCCTGAGTCTCAGTGTTATAGGACCCATACTGTAACTGGAAGGAACTTACATCTAAGTTGTTGGCACTCCTGGGAACACTTGGCACTCCCTTTCGGCGTTTCAGGACAAAGACGAATAGGCCAGCCCCAAAGCAGACAGATAAGATAAAGACAACCAGTAATCCTAAAATTAAGACGGAAAGTGGAACTTCAGTGTGTAGTTCAGGATAGGAACTGGGAGACACACTAAGTGAGCGAGGTGTGTCTGTGTTGTGATTCATTGACAAAATGGTTCCGTCTGACAAGTTTGGACCGTCTGGACAAATAGCCTCCCTGCCCAGAAACTTCAGGATCTCCCCAGCGTGCTTAGCGGGAGATTCACAGGTCACCTCATTGATGATGACAGGGGAGTTGGCATGCTCTGTCCAGTCCTTTAGTCCCATGATGTCACAGGTGCAGTCCCACGGGTTCTCTTGCAGATCTATCTGGATAAAAGCTGGAAGCTGATCCAGAACCCCTTTCACAGGCAGGTGAGAAAAATGGTTGTTTCTCAGATTCAGCCTGGTGAGGGCCGTGCCCCCAAATATATTATCAGGTAAGGACCGCAGCAGGTTGTTATTCAGAAACAGTAGCTGTAGGTTAATCAAAGCATCAAAGGTCAGCGGCTTAATTTCCTTAATGACATTATACTCTAAATAGAGATACTGCAAGCTCTGCAGCCCATCAAACATAGCCGGATATAGCACTTCAAGGTAATTGCCATTTAGATAAAGTCTGCGTAAACTGGTCAGGTTTGTGAAGGCACCTTCCTGAATGACTGCAATCCTATTGTTTCCTAAATGCAAGAGATCCAAAGAACTGTATTCTAAGAGGTCATTCTTATAGACAGTTTGAAGATAGTTCCCTGTTAGGTAGAGTTTCTTTGGACTGGTAGGTTTAGGCTGCAGGTCGGAGATATTAGTGAACTTCCTTTCTTGGCAGTTGACATTTAAACCATTGTCTGAACTCTGAGAGGTGCAGACACAACTACTGGGGCAGGTGAGGGGCACCGGGGACTTGGTCTGGTACACCATGATGGGTCCAAAGCTCTGCCTGTCTTTCGACACTGTGACCCGGGGAGTTGGGCGATTTCTCATTTTGGGTGGCCGGCTGGCTTTTGCAGCCCTGGTTGGGTTGAGAGCCGGATTCATTGTAGGCGACAGCCTTTGGACATGTGTGTCAGCGTGGCCGCCCCTCTGACCGGAGTCACCGGTACTTTTTCTGGGACAGAGGTCTTGCCTGGTCAGCTGGGTCACATCTTTCCCATGCAATCTGAAGGGAGTTTCACAGACAATCTCCCCCACAAAAACGGTTATGGTGTCCAGCCAAGCCTTGAGAGGAAGTAAGTCACAAGTGCAATTCCACGGGTTTTCCTCCAGCTGAATCTCCATGATGCCTCCGATATGCTCGAGGACGCCGGCGAAAGGCATCACTTTCAGCCGGTTCCCTCGCAGGTCTAAGTGGGTCAGCAGGACGAAGCGGAACACATTGCTGGGCAGAGACAGCAGAAGGTTGTCATTCAGGATGAGCACTTTGAGCTTGTTCAGTTTGCTGAAGGCCCCCGCCTCGATGGCACTGATGTAATTGTAGTCGGCCTGGAGGTACTCGAGGCTCTCGAGGCCCAGGAAGGTGTCCTCCCTCAGCACTTCGAGCTTGTTGTTGTTGAGGTGCAGCCTCTTGAGGGTTTTCAGGCCGCTGAACGCCCCGGTTCGGATCTCCTGCAGCCCGTTGTTACCCAGGTGGAGAGTAACCGCGTTGGAGTAATTGACGAACTCGTTGGGGTACAGTCTCGTCAGGAGGTTGCCATTGAGGAAAAGCTGATAGATTCGATACTGGGGGGGCTGGAGCAGGCTGACAGTTGTAAATCCTTTGTTTTCGCAGTTAATATTCAGTACGTTTTCCTTCTCTTCGCACAGGCAGCGGATCTTGCAAATGTCTTTGGCAGTTTTGCGACTCTCGGTCTGTAAGATCCCGGCCACGGTTAACACACTGAGGAACCAAACGCCGCTCAGCATCTTTAGGCACCGTCGGTGTCAGCTCAGGTACCTACAGGCAAACCTTGGGGAGGGGGGCGGGAGAGAGCGGGATGCGGGGGAGAAAGAAACACGGAAGCCTGATTAAAATGGCAAAGCGAGGGGGCGGAGTGGGACGGAGGAAGAATGCGGGGAGTGGACAGCACGGCAGAATGAAATCACTGCGTTTTTCAAAGCGGTTTCTGCTCTCCTCCCCTCCCGCCCCCCCCCCGCCCACCCACACACGCGTCCCGGAACACACATGCTTGCACCTGATTTCCCGGCGGGTCGCAGCCAGCCGCGGAGTCATTAGTAACCGAGTTGTCCTACTAAATCCAGCCCATCTCCTCCTCCTCCTCCCCTGGGGTATCTTGAAGAGATCTCGGGCGGCTAGCCCGTCCTGGGCTCGCAGCAGAAATTGCTTTAGTTTTTTTTTTAACTGCGCAAAAAGGGGGTGGGAAAATCAGGGGACTGGCGGCGGGGGAAGGGAGAGGGTGGAAGAGCAAAGACAGCACGCGGTGGGGGTTACTCACACATCAGGAGAAGACGGGACCCCTCTCCTCTGCAGCCCGCCGGTAGTTTAGCATCTTCGGAAAGAGAGGGAGAGCAAGGTAAAAGGAGACGCCGCTTACGGAAGGATGCCCTGCTTTCTGTCGGTGGATTAAATTTTGCTGGGGGGGTGCGCACAAATTAGGAATCCGGCAGGCGGCAGGAGAAGAAGAGGAGGGTTGGAGCGGCGGGAAGCTGAGCCCACGGTGACCCGGGGGTTCGACTGAGCAGGGAGGTCGCGAAGCCTGCCGGCTGGGTCGGCGGGCGTCGGAGACGACCGAGACTGGGCGCGCACTTCCAATCCGGCGGCAGTGGCAGCAGTGCGCCCGGCAGTTTGAATTTGAGAGGCTTTGCAGGTTCCCCGGGACAGGGCTGGGGTGACGTCACGGGGGGAGGGGGGAGGGGACAGGCTGGGGATCGAGGGCGCGCAGTGGGGGAGGGAGGGGCAGATGCTTCCCTTCCCTGCGAGTGGCTTTGCAAAGCTCAAATCCCGGCTGCGTCAGTTGCTTCTGAACTACTCCACCTCCAGCCCGGCGGGCGGCGAGTGGCTGGCGGAGCTCCTGGAGAGGGGGTTCTCCAGGAGGGGCACCGCCGGGACGCCTCTGGCCCCTCCAAGTGGTTTCTTCCACCCGCCCCTCCCTCCTGGCTCTTCCAGCGGGGCAGTGCGTGCGTGTGTGTGTGTGTGTGTGTGTGTGTGTGTGTGTGTGCGCGCGGGGGTGTCTCATTCTAGATTCTCGAGCAGGGGTCCAGATCCTTCCGAGTAAGGGGTGTGTGTTTGTAGATGTGTCTCTTTGCTATAGGACTGGGGCCCGCCTGCCAAACTCCTAGCTCACATGCTCTTGGTGTGGAGAGTGGGGTGTGTGTGCACCGGTGTGTCTGTGTGGGAGGGCGAGGAGTTCTTCTGGGGGATTTATGCTTTACATACAGAGCTTTGTTTCAGTGCTGAGAGAATTACTTTCTGGGTGGTGACTGGCCAGATATTTGCCGGGAATCTGAAAGCCAGCTCAACGTTAGCTTGTAGACTGAGATAAACAACAACAAAACCCTTCTCCCCCTGAGGTTTATACTTAGCCAGATAATGAGGTTTAAACGTGTGCTTTTTGCCTGAAGGAAGGAGAAGAGAAGTGGGTGTCAGACAGGCACTGCCAGGGTGAGCTTCAGCTGGGAGTAGGAGCCCAGGAAAGGGTGCTGAGCCCTCCAGACTGCAGGGTTAGGGAACCAGGGAACAGAAGGCGGAGATGCAGGAAGACTGGCTCCTGAGAAAGAGGAGGAATGAAAGGAGTCCTGGCCTGAGACTCAGGAGACCTGGCTTCGGATCCAGCTCTGTTGCCAGGTGTCACTTGTTTCTGGATCTTCCCGCCCCCATGGGCAAAAGGGGTGGACTTATAAGGGCCCTCCCAGCTCTGACATTTAATCGGATTCAGATAACCTTTCCCCGGGATTATTAATGGCCAGGTGTTGGGTTTTTGCCTTCGGTATCTCATTTCTCCTTAATTATCTTAAGGTCCCCTGGACCCAGGAGTCTCCCAGTTGGAGTCCATTTGCAAGATGGGAATGTCTGCTCGTGCCCGAAAGGGCCAGGGGCTGCCTCTGGTGGGCATGGGGGAGATGAGGCAGCAAAAGTAGGGGGTGAAAAGAGAATGGGAAGAGGAACTGACCAAGCGATGTGCCAGTCCCGCCAGACACTTTTGTTGGCTCTCCCCGCCTCTTGGTCCCGCCTGCCGCAGTCGACACAGGGTCCCATTGCTGCGCCAAGTGTGGCAGAGGGGCAATCGCATAGGCAAGCCGAGCCTTCGGAGAACAGAAAGCGCCCTGCTTCTCCCCTCCTCCTTCCCTGGGAAGCTCAGGTCCTAGGATTGTTCCACCCATACAAGTTCTTTCCTCCCCAAGAAGGGCTCTCATGGTTTATAAACTTAGGCACTAAAGCAACCTGTGGCTCTGGCCTTCTCCTCCGCAATTTGTCATGGGCGTTCTTCTTTCCCCCTGCTTTTCCTTTGGGGAAGAGCCTTGGGCCAGACATCAAGAGCCCCTCCCCATCCAGTAATTCTTGCTTCACCTTGGGCAACATCCTTTCCTTCCGGGCCCTCGAATTTCCCTTCCCTGTGCCAAAGGGCAACGGGAGAGGGACTGTCCACGGAGGGGGAGGGGGCAGCCCTGCGATGGTCTCCCACCCTCCATGGCAATTGCATCATTAGATGCGAGTGGGGTGATGCAGTGGGAGCACAATTAAGCTCCCTTTCATAGCAAAGGGGCATTTGTTTCTACATATTTCCAAATATTAAATATACATAGTTCCTAGAGAGATATGGTTTATTCATTCAGTCATTCATTTAACAAACATTTATTAATTAGGTTAATATTTCATTGAAGTAGACGCCAACATGAGAGCTAGACAAGACCTTTGAAATCAGATTCATTTTACAGATGAAGACATTCCTCAACCAGGGGAAGTGCTGACTTGCTCAAGTTCAAGAATCTATAAAATTAGAAACAGAACCCAGAAGTTCTGAGTCCCAGGCCAGCAGTTCTCAAAAAAAAAAAAACCTCACTCCTGCTTACTGTGCATTAGACAACTATCTACCTAAACTTCAATAGTGGTGGTGTTTTACTTAAATGTGTTCTTTTTTAAAAAATTGTATTTGAAAGTGAAATACCAAATATGAGTTTCAGTTCTCAAATATCGTAATTTCCTTCAAGACACTGATGACTCTGTATCCTCCTTGAGGACAGAGCCTATTACGAATTTGGGGGGGGGTAGATAGATGAGGGGGCGCTTGAAATTCTTGATACTACGGGGTGAGGGAAACGCAGCGGTGAGGGCTGGGGTAACGACACTGGGGACCCCGCGGCGGGGCGGCAGCTCTCCCTCCCGCGGTTAGCTGCCGACGCGGGTCGGTGGACCCTCCCACCACTCCTGCGTCTCCCGCTCGTCCCTGAGCTTCCGCAGCCGTTTCCCCAAACACAGTTATTGGGAACAAATCAGCCTCCACCCCGATAAAGCACTTTAAGGAAGTTTCCTCTGGCCCCGCGGCTCTGGAGGAGCGGCCGCGGCACCGCGCCGGGGAGAGCGGGCTCCTAAGGCGGCGGAACGGTGCCGGGTGAACACGGAGCCCGCGGGAGGCAGAGGCGGACGCTAAAATAAGGCAAACGCTCCCGGTCCTCGCGGGGGCGAGGGAGGTAGAAACGCGAACTCCGTCGCCTTGGTCTCACTCGCATCTTCCCGAGTGAAACCGGGCTCGGGTCTCCGGGGCCGCCAGCGGGCGCGGCGAGTGAGGGCGGGCGGGCAGTACCCCTCCGCCCCGGCCGCGAGGGGTTAACGGAGCCCGGCCGGCCCGGGGAGGGGGCTTCCACCGCCCGCCCGCCGCCGCCTTCGGCCCCCGCTCCGGAGCCCCCGGCCCAGCCCTTCCCGAAGGGCTCTTCCGGGCGACCCAGGGGCCGGGCGAGTCCCCCGTGGCCGGGCCCCAGGCACCGACCGCTCGCGCAGCTCGCCCTGCCCTCACCCCGCACCGCCGCGACGGCCGCTCGCGCCGCCCCCTCCCCCGGGCCCGGGCGCCGCGTCCTCGTCGGGAGCGGTGGCCGTGGGGCCGCACGACGCCCGGAGCCGGACCACGCCCGCGCGGACTGTCCCGAGGCCGGACAGCCGGAGCGGGGGCGGCGGTCAGGGGCGGCCGCCCGCGCGCGATCCCCGGCGGGTCGCGCCGTCTGCCCACGCCCGTTCCCTCCGCCGGGGGCTGCGGCCGCGAAAGACAGGGGCCCGCGCGGAGCCGGCTAGTCGGCCGCGTCGCCGCGGCGTCCCCGAGTACTCAGAACTTACCCGGCGAGCGCGCCGCCCGGAGCTTCCCCCGGAGGTGCCCGCGGCACCCGCGACCCGGGGAGGCGCGGGAGGCTGCGCGGCCTCGGCCCGGCGCGGCCCGGGAGCGAGGGCTCGGGGGCGGGCGCGGGCGGCGCCCCCAAGGGCAGACAGATCCCCACTGGAGCGGCTCGCCGCCGGGCAGCGCTTCTGGCAGGAAGGAGGGAGGGAGCCGGGAGGGAGGAGGAGAGGAGGGCGGGAGCGGGGAGGAGGAAAGAGAGGGGAGGGCGGGCCGGCGGCCCCTCGCCCGCACTTATCAATCACCCCGCAGATCAAATGTCCCCGCGGCGCACCAGGGAGGGCGATGGACCGGCCCACAAAGGAGCCGCTGCTCCGTTTCTCTGACCAGCGCCGCGGAGCGCTGCTCAAGCCTCCCGGCCCCCTTCTCCTGGAACTCTGCCCAGTCCCTGCAGCTTCCACCGGGGGCTGCGGATCGGACGCGGTCAAGTGAAATAAGGATGGCACTCGGTCAGGACCGTTTGCTAGGGTACACTATGACCACAGGGTGGAAGTTACGGACAAGTGAAAGCAGCCAGCCCTCCGAGCCGGACACGGTCCGGGACGGCTGCCTCCCCTTAACTAGTCAGCGCCCGGTCCTCGCAGCTTGCGGGCAGATCTGTAAGGACCTCCTACGAGGACGGTAAACACGGTATTTCCATATAATGTAGAGCCGGGCGAGACCAGTGCAAACGCTTTCACCAGAGCCAGCCCTTCGCAGCATTCCAGTCCCTGTTTCCGTTTGATTCTTTTCATTCTTCATGACGTTGCCTGGATCTACTAGAGCGGACTTTGGGCCACCCTCCCTTCCCTTTTCTCCTTTCTTTGCCCTCCTGTTAGTAGTCCAGGTGGTTGTGTTTCGATGACGGGAAGGCGCTCCGTGCAAGAGTCACTGTAGTTCTAGAGGGAGGTGCGGTTTTCGCCCAGAGTGTTGCGGTTCCCTGCAGACCCGCTTTCCCCAGGGCCTCTCCTCCCCTCTGCCAGGGTCTTAGGGAGAAAGTTACAGTTGTATTAAGACAGGAGCAGGGAGTTGATTTGATGGCACCGAGACATTTCCCCTTCAGTCGTGGAGGAGAGCAGCCTTAATTAAAGTCGTCACCGTCCCCTGTCCTTTTCATACCCCCTACGGAGTCTGTAAAACCCCAATTCTTGAGAATATCCACCAGCTGGGTGGCGGAGAATAGGAGGGGAGGGGAGGGGAGGGGTGCAAAATTAGAGCAAAAACTAGCTCTGGGGCTAATGAATCTGCATTGGGATTTGTCTGTTTCAAGGTTATTTCCTATACTTTTAAACCACGTTCTCCCGGCACAGTCCTCTACCTCATTCTTCTCCTTACCCTGGGGAATCTTTTGTGCTTCTTCTTTCTCTTCTAGGCTTTCTTTTCATAATGGAGACCATGCTGGGCCTTTTTAATAGAAAATTACTGATAATCTTATATTATGCACATATGCAGAGTTTACCTTAGTAATAGTCCAAAGAATTATCTCTTATAATCATATCTCTGAGGTTTTAAGGATCATTACTGTTCCTTTTACTTCAGTCCTGAGAAAGCCTTTTTGAGATTTCCCTGCCATTCAGATAAGTAATTTCAGAATAACACGGGTCTCACATATGCACATGGGCAGGCTATTTTACAGTTACATATTCAGAAACATTGCCTTTCTTTATTAATATCCTTATTTGTGTAAAACATCAAACGTGCTATTCGCTACAGACTATAGCAGCAGCCTGGGCACATCATAGTATTACTGAGAACAGTTAATACTGTTTCTTCTGTCTTTACCTCATTTCTGACTGTGTCATCTTTTCGTGTAGTTATTTAATGGGGGCGGCTATAAACAACCACAAAACACAGAGCTGAGGGGCTATTCAAAGGCAGAAATAATGAGACAGTCATGCTGAAAAAAAGGAGACAGTTTACTGAGAAGGGTGGTGTGTCCCTAGCCAAAGGGGACACACACAAAAGCCATAACATATACAGATTAGATGAGGAACATGCTATCAATGATACAGGCCGACATTTTATTTTGATCCAGTAGAAACTTGCAAAATATGGCATGCATCCATTTTAATTAGGCTTGTAAGCAAGTCTAACATGTTTATCAGCCTTCAGAAAAGCATTTAGCAGCCTGCCTTTCTGCACGGGACCACACTGATAGTAAGATTTAAAAAAAAGAGCAGACTTTTCTTTTTGTCGGCTTAACATTTTCAAGTAGGTGGGTAGCTGTTTCAAAGGGTGTCCTGAATGCACACACACACACACAAAATGATGAGCAATACAGAACTTTCTGTGAGGGTTGTTGCATAGATAATTACAGAAGAGAGCTTGAAGCGTGTGAAAGTTTTAAATGTACCAATTTATTTGAAAGCTGCTTTATACTGACTTTTCGAAAAGTTTCTGTGTTAGGGGAGAAAAATCCTGACATAATTGAATATCAAAGACATGCACATTAATGTACTTCTGTGAATTAATAAAAATGGCATTCTTAATTCTTTGGTGTAGTGGCATTGTAAAGGCATCTCTGTGTGTGCTGTTCTCTGTTGATTAGTTCATATTACTAAAGGGCTTAGAGATCCCTGATTGCTATTCTAGTGGGGCAATACAGAAATAAAATTAAATTTTGCTTGGGCTTTTATAATTTCAATCTAAGATCAGGAGAAAATCAGAAATTTCATCTAGGATGAATTTTTAAAATGTGTGTACATTACTAAGACAATGCAAATGTTGCACAGTTACTATGTAGTACACAGTTTGCCTGAGAATGTTGCTTCTCCACCTTTTCCACACCTATCCCGGGCTGGGAAGCTTTAAAAAATTTACAGAATAAGGCAAAGTAGAAACCTCATACAGAGTCATTAAGTCTAAGACCGATCGATGTGAGTTGTTTTCTGGGAATACTGTCCATTTGAACCAAAGGTTTCAAAGAAGAGTTCAGACAGAGACAGACAAATTCCTAAATAAAGAAACGAGACACAGAGGACATGCCGTTAATACCGGTAATTATAGTTTAAAGGATATTGTAGACATTGGTTCTGTGATGCCATTGAAAGTGTGGATATTTTTCAAGTCAATTCAATTATTTTGATTATTTTGGCAGGCTTGGTTGGAAGAGTTCTGGGCCAGGACCCAGAATAGTTTGTCTTTTAATCAAACACATATCCAAACCCTTGGAGACCAGTAACCTGGGTTCAAATCCCAAGCAGGCACTGCCCCTCTCTAAGTTTCCTCACGTGTAAAACTGAGTACTAGCACCTGCCATATGGCGTCAGTAAGGATGGGATTCATAAAAAACCCTTGAAAGTTGTGAAGAGGTACACATATGTACTTCTTGAAATGAGGAATTCTTAAATTCCCTTCTTAAGTAAATTATACAAAGCAATGATTTTAGTGAGAAAGCATTGTTTTAATTGAAATTGGATAATAGAACCAGGATTAGAAAGTTATTTACTGTTCTGGTTGGAGCTATATTATGTCAAACATTCAAATGAAAACTTGAAAGCATTTCATCTTTTCCCTAGATTTTTTCCAAATAGCTGAATAGGTGTGTATATCAGGATTTCTCAACCTCGGCACAATTGACATTTTGGACCAGATCAGTATTTGTTGTGGAGGGCTGGCGTGTGCAATGTGGGAGGTTTAACAGCATTCCCTGGCTTCTCCCACTCTCCAGTAGCACCAGTATGCCATATATTTATATACATACACTATATGTATACTATATAGTATATATATATACATGTTTTCTGTATATATAGTGTGTATATGATATGTATATGTGTGTATAAACACCTTACGTTTATTTCACACTTAAACAAATTGAAGGAACATAATGTACCTGATGACTTACGGCAGAGCAAGACCAAGATTCCAGGCTCCCCGATGCCCTGCTTCATGGTCTGCTACATCCTGCAGCCCGCCTGCCACCTCTTCTACCCCAAGTACCGTCAGTGGAGGGAGACAATGCATACTGGTGCTGCTCTTCGCAAAGAAATATATTTTCTATCATGACCCAGGGCACAGTCATGGGTGGAAACCAGAGTTTCTGAAACAATATTACCCTTGTCATAGCCAGGCACCCTAAAATATTCTATCGTAGTTGATTTTAAAAACTGCTGGCTGTGGCCTGCTAAACTGATTTCATGAGGGACTAACAGGTCGTATCTCACAGTTTGAAAAACACTGACATACTGGATCTAGCCGAGGAGGAAAATGGGACAGAACAGAGAAAGGGAGCAGTAAAGCAAAAGGGGGAGACTAGAAATAGAAAAAAGAAGTGCGTATGGTGTTAGTAAAGTTATAGTAAAACTTATGGCTCTCAACCGATTGTATTCAAATCAAATGTCACTTAGTGGTGGGCTTGCTCCCTGAGGGTCCCAGACCTCCCTCTGTGGGGATTGAGCAGAGTGATTCATCAGTTAGGACCATATTTAAGCTTTCTGGACCTGGGAGTGAATATACATGGCAAAAGCCATAGATTTTACAGATCAGACTTGGGATAGCATTAATAGGTATTTCAGTTATCCTGACACATTCTTTCCTATTAATCTCACTGCAGCTGGAAGTTATGTTTTGGTCTGGAGTTACAACCTAATGCACTCAGGAGGAAACCAAATTTACTGAGTTTGACACTGCACATTATTGGAACGGTATAATGCAGTCGAGCCTCTGTAGTGAGTTCTGTTGATTTTATTTATGTATTTATGTTTGGCTAGTATAAATATAAGGTAAAGTATGTGCTGTGGCAGAGAGTTTAATGCTGACTCTGCTGGAACATTCAAAAGTGTCTGCACACAAGGCCCCCAGTTCTAAAGAGCAGCTACTAAGGATTTGCATTAAGTATTTCTGATTTTTAAAAAAGTCATCATTTGTGAGGAGGACAAGGCCATTAATATTCAAAAATAGCAAGGATGACACACTCCAGATCTACCCTGAAGTGATTTGCACAAAATGAAGCAGGGTTTAGAAATTATAGGTTCAGAGGAGAGGTGAGTAAGATTTAGAAAGTAAATAAAATCATTTCCGAGTAATAGCTGGAGGCAGCATTCAACCATCATTGCAAATCAATGAGAGGAGAAAGGATTTTTTTTTTTACCTTGAATCTTGATGATTTATGACTCAGATGTGATATCAGTTCATTTTAATTTTCCTTCCATTTTTCATTTCCCAGGAAGCCGCCTAAGTGATATTACAGTGCCACCTGGCACACACCCCAATTCACCTGATTATTGCAGGTGAAGTCACCTTTAAGTCAAATGTAATGGCTCCAGGACATATATCAAACAACTTTTGCAGCTGTCTGTGGTCGTACCATGGTTCCTAGGCAAATGAAAAAGAAAAAAAAGCTTCAATTTCATGACACTTTTGATAACCTGAATATCCTTGAAGATCTTTCAGAAACATAGCTTGATGTCTATCTGGGGTGGAGGAACCATATGGAGTTTCTCAAAAACATCACTTTGGGGCAACTCCAGGAAAGCATGACAAAATTGGAGACATAATCATCACCAGATTTGTCCCCCACCCTGGACATCGCCACAGCAATTCAAGTACTGTAGTAGGGTCAGTGTCACTTTAGTAATATTTTGAAAGGAGAGAAAAGCAAGCTTGTTTTTTGCTACACATCATTGCTTCAGAATAATGAGTTCAGTATGCTGACCCCTTAGCTCTTTATATATTGATCTAGTTGGTACAGGTCAGGAAACAGCACTATTTGAACTAGACAACTTATCTGCCATCATTTAAATATATTGAATATTATATTTCAATATATAATATTGAATATACTGAATATTATTTTAATACATTTTTTCAATAGAAATACTAATATTTAAGGAGACGTGTACAGTATCGCTAAATGATGAATGCTGGCTATTATTTGCAGCAAGAAAGGACAATTGTCAAATTAATGAATTGATGTTCTGCTTACAATTTTTATAAAATATAACCACTCAACCTAAGATAACTCCTATCTCTCGAATACAAATAAGTAGTACAGAACAATTTGGGGTAAGCCCGAGTCGAGTCCCTGATTTAAAGTTTCAGTTACTTAGAATTCAAATATATGATTTACTCAAGGGTCAGAACAGATCTGCTATGATTTACATTGACAACATTGAGGTGTATTAGGCAGCAATGGAATCATTCGTTACCCCTGCTATGGCCCTTAGCCAAATTCAGTCTTGGGCTGTAGTGATGATATTGATCACAGGCTACCTGGCTTCATCAAATTGTGCTTTTCCACTGATTTTTAAGTAAGTGGTTTGTCCAAAACGATTCCCAGAATGCTAATGAACCATAATACCTATATGGAGTTACGTTATCCAATTTCTTGATCCATTTTCAATATCAATATGCAATAGCACCTTAAGTCATTAAAAAAACTGCTATGATATATTAATATAACAAATAATTCTATGTAGAAAGATCTCAAAATATAAGGGTGTATGATGAGTGATCTACAGTTAAACCGTAGATTTACAAAGCTGCTTTCATGCATGTTCAATTGTTATCTTTCATTGAAATACCAAAGTAATTAGTCATCTTGAAGAATTTTCTAGTTGCAAAATGTCAGGGATTATTTTGGGTATAGATGTTGACTAAAAGCACTTGATAGCCTAAGAATTTGTGTTGTGTATGTTTGCCTGCCTGCTTTCCCTCCTTCCTCCCTTCCTTCCCTTCCTTCCCTTCCTTTTTTTCTTCTGATTTGGGAATTTGTTCATCCACAATTAGATATTTTGTCAGAGAAAACTATTGACACCTCAAACAGCAGTCTGTATCCTGAGAAAATGATTATTTGAAATGAGCCAACATCACATAGAGGTTTCTGTGAGAAAGACACCATCACGACTGCTCTTTTTACTGAATTTTCCATAGACTGGGAGGATGGTAGAGCTGGGAGGGATTTAAAGTTAGAGGACTTTAGCGTGTGGTTTGTGTGCGCCTCCAGCATCTACATCCCCTGGGCCCTTGGTAAACAGGCAGATTTCTGGGGCCCACCCCAGACTCATGGAATGGAACTTTCTGGAGGTGGAGTCTGAGAATGGCATTTTTATAGGTTTCCCAAGGGACTCTGATGCAATTTGCTGGGCCAATTCTAGTCCAACATCTTCATTTTATAAGGTGGGGAAACTACGGCTCAGAAAAGCGGAGTGACATTCAAAGTCACATAGGCAAAGCAAGAGTCAAACTCAGATCTCCCAACGCTCATGCAAATGCTGGGTTGTTTTATGTTTTGATACTTTAGTTTTAGAATTGTATTTTTCAATGACAATCAGCATTAACATTTAATGCAGCACAGTACACTCTGCTTATGAACCATGTTACAATATGCCCATAAAAAGTGGCTTGCTGGTCAGCCACAAGAAGCAAAAGTATTTTATTTCTAAAGTCTTTTGACTAAAAGTTTATTGCTATTTATTTGTGTTTTGGGTGATAAACTATATAAAATGGAATAAAATGCTTGATAAATACTTACTGAATTGAAAAAAATGAGCACTGACTTCGGTATTGAGTTTGAAAAGATTTACTTTATTATGGGCACAGAGATGCTAAAATGTCAAATTTAATGGAATCTGAAGTAGCTTACATTTCATGTTATCATTTACTAGGTCTACTGAATCGTTTTGAGGATGTGGCAGGGAGACCAGGGTCTATAATAGTGGGGTTTTTTTTTTCATTTTGCTTTTTTCTTCATTTCAAAATTTTGAGTAAAGTTACATAAACCCTTCAGAATAAGCTTCATAAGTGTAGGGGCTGAGGATGCTACCTTGAAGCTCTCTTGACCTATAAGTGTCAACTTCAAGAAAATTTCTGCTAGAAACTTTTGAAGATAAAATAGAACATCTAATTAACATTTAGAAGAGTAAGATATATATCCATTTCAAGTAACCTGACCTGGATTTCAGCAGCAGGATCTCTTCTTGACACATTTGTAACTTATTTTAATTGCTAATAGGTACTGTGTGTACACACCCAAGGCAAAAGTGGACTTAACCTCTTAGAGTTACAAGAGTGAATTAACTTGAAACTAAACAATACATTTTTGTGAAGAGACATACTGTTGGGCATAATCTAATACTGAATCAAATGCATGTGATTGACAAGAACCAATTTTCCAAGAAAGTTGAAAGGACTACTGACATTTTTATGCCCCATTTGCATCACTATAATTATTTTCAAGGGAAATCAGGAGATTTCATGGGTATGAAGTGGGGATAGTAGAAAATGTGTGGGCTTTGGAGTCATATAGACCTAGGTTTGAACCCCAGCTCAACCATCTAACCAAGAGTGTGAGTACTGGGCAAGTTACTTAAATTCTCTTGAGTCTCACTTTGCTTTTTTGTAAAGTCTGGGTAATTTACAAAGCCTGGTAATGCTGACTTTGTGAGGGTTGTTGTGAAAAACATAGAAAGTAGATCTAAAATGTTTCATACTGTGTGTATTTAATAGGTGAAGCAGGAACCATGTTCTCCTTCCAGTGTCCTTAGCTTGGTCCACAGAGTAAGGAATACCATCCTCTCATACTTTTTGGAAGTAAAAGGAAGAGATTTCCTTTTCTCTCTCTCTCTCTCTCTCTCTCTCCCAATCCCAAAAGAAAAATGACCTTGCTAATGACTTTGAGTGAAGAATCTGACCAAGCTCAGCTCCGTGCCTTTTGTCTTCTCTTTTTCAGGGCCACCTACCCTCAGAGTGTGCCTAACACTGCCTGGGATGGGGTGGCTACAGCCAATTCAGAAGTCTTCACTGGGAAGTCCGACTGTGGCCATAGACCAAACCAACTTATTCAATTCAAGCTTAATAGTATGAAGCTGGTATTTTGATCTCCATCTATATGATCTCAATTAGTTGTGAACCCACAGTGGATTTAAAGGAGGGAACAGCTATCACCCCCAAATCCCCAAAAGTGGAGGGTCAATAAATTATGGCTACTCTTATCATGGGGGGTTTTGATGGCATCTTCATTCTTTTCTTCAATCAAGACGGTCATTACTAAACTGCTTTCAGCCCTGCATGACCATGTGGCTGAGTCCTGGACAGTGAGAGTGGAAGTGTCATTTGGGAGTTCTGGAAAGTCTCTTTAAGAGGCGAGGTGAATCCCCTTATTCTGCCCTACTTTGCTTCTGTTCCTACAGTCATCTTGGATCATAAGGACTAAGGTTACCCTCTAGGGTGGTGGAACAGATTCCCAGAAGCTGCTTAGGTCCTAAGCACCACGTGGAACCATCATACCAGCCCTCAATTTTTTACCTGTGGTTTTAAAAAAAAAAATGTGAGAATTAAAAGTCTATACTCAGGTGACACTAATCCAAACAGATATATTTAGCTAAAGCAATACCATCCTAAGAATCTTGCCATTTAAGAAAAAAAATCTGGCACAGGAGCTGTGTAAACCTGAGCAGCTCATTCTTAGGACCGATTTTTTTTTTTCTACAAAGCAACAGGATAAGCTTAAGAATATATAAGATCTTTGTCTACTAGAGAATTCTGTGACCATATCTAAATACAATCACTCTGAATTGTTGAACTAGTATTTTAGTAAGAAACAAAGCCTTCTTTACAGTTTGGCAAAAACTCATTAATTTGATTTTTGGGGGGGATGATTTGAGTGCCGTCTAGGCTGAAGTTTATCTTTGTACAATCTAAAACAAAAAAATCCCTCAACAAATCTGCAGGGTAATTGTTGGCTTACTTAGAAACCAACTGCTCTCTAATTGAAAGCTGGCAGCTTCCTATTTGCATCGAAACAGTTAATGTACTAATTTTAAATGATATTTTAAAATCTATCTACCAAAAGAGTCTGGCAAGACCTTATTGACGTTACTCATATTGTAGTAAAGGGGTCCAAAACTGAAACTCAGTATTTCTGATTCCTTGATGACTAGCATCAGGGATAAAACTGCTTTTCGAAAATTACAGGAAATTTGCCTCCTGAGGCTGGAAGAGTGAAAGTGGGAATGTGCCTTGGGAGTAGGTAGTCTTTCTCTTTGTTCTAGAAGGGATTAAGCTTTTTGACATCCAGAAGTAAGCTAAATACTTATTCTTTGTTTTCTGATATTGGAAGTAATCTAAGTGTAAATAATTCCAAGTGGAAAGCTAACTTATTCTAGTAATGCAAAAGTTTACTTTTGGTGGGGGGTGGAGGGATGGAAATCCAGGCACTCCTGGATATCTAGGGATTTTCCATTTCCTTTGGCATGCTCTGGGACAAAAGCTGAAGAGCCTTGGAACTGGGGAGAGAGAGATGATGGGAGAAGAAACTCTGGCAGCTGGTCTGCAAGAGACCTTCCATATTGGAGTGTGTCCTATGGATTTGGGGAGCAATAATGTCTGATATTGAACCCAATTTTCCTTTTCTGCACTGTAATCACGTTTCCAGCACGATGTGCTAACCACCACACCCTCTTGTGTTAGTACTACCTTGGGGAGGGGAGGAAGGAGCTCTCTTTCTGTATTCAGAGGTTTTTGAGAACTGGAGTGGCTTGGCTTAGTGGTAACCAGATGGACCAAAATTAGAGTGATTCAGAGAAATTGGAGGCATCAGTTTAGGGCCAAGTGTCACAAGGAAAAAGCCGGTGTGAACTGAAAAAGAATGCACAACGTGAGAGTTGTGAGTTAAGTTTTATTTGGGGCAAAATGAGGACTATAGGCTGGGAGACAGCATTTCAGGTAGCTCTGAGAAACTGCTCCAGAGAGGTAGGGGGGAAGGTCAGTGTTATATATGGTTTTACTGAAGGTGGGGGGCGGGTACGTGCAGTCAAGCACACCTTTTGGCAGAGGCTTGCTGCCAGTCACAAGGAGCAGATGTCACTGTTAATGATTTTAGTGTTTTTCTAGATATGAGGAGATACAAGAATTGGGCGCATTAAATTTTCCCCTGAAAATATCTAACTATCTGAAGGCCTGTTCTGCCAGTTTTTCCCAGAGTACAGAGTGCCTCATTCCTGATCTCCACCCTGAACTCCTTTCCAGGGGTGTTGAAGGTCAGTGGCTGCAGCAGTTTGTGACTTAGTCTTTGTAGAGGCAGATGGCAAGTGCCAATTTTTAGTTGGCACAGGAGAGATAGGTTTATACTCCACAGGAATCATTTGAAATACACAGGAGGACTCTGTGTTACTCATGGTCACCTAGGATGAGTTCTCAAGTTATTTTATTTAGATATTCAAGAAAAATGATTCTTAGAAGACTAAAAAACTTGGGGCACTAGTGTTTCATAATAATACAACTACTATTTCTCTTGAATATCTACTCTAGTACCTGTGTAAGACATTTGATACACATGATCTCTTTTATTGCTCATAACACGTGAAAGGCAACATTATCTTCATTACCAGAGAGGCAAATGCTTAGAAATATTTTAATTGGAAATTTGTCTTATTCTATGTTATTGTAATAAAAGTATTTTCTTTACCTTTTTACCATTAGTTCTCACTGATCTTCTTTGCACTTAATATGAATTGGTGACATTTTGGTAGTCTGATTACAATACAACTTTCATCATGAATTATCTATCAATAGGATTCATTTCCAGGAAGAACATGGAACTATTTCTGCAATTCCAGAGTTTTAAAAAATAAGAATTATGCTTAAAATATCTAATGCAGGAGTTTTTGCAGCTCATAGTTAATATAAATGTTTATTTTTTATAATCACATATTTTGTTTTGAGTCATGATGCAAAGTAACAATGAGAATATTGTGTTTAATATTCTAGTATTAAATGACCACAAATTACTGGTATTTCCTAATGAGCTTCATGAGTCACATTTTATTGCCACGTCCTAGAATGAATAGAGTTAGTGTTGCTATTACAGTATACTGTATGCAGGCTTACTAATGAAAAAATGCAGCAAAAATAAAGGGCTATATTAGTAACAGATAATAAAGTCAGAGGAACTCTTAATGGTGAGCAGTATTGCAGTTGCTGAGTCTGATGCTTTATTTTTTTTACTGTTTTACACTTTTTTTACACTTTTACACTTTTTTACTGTTTTACACATTTTTTTTTTACTGATTAACACTTATTTCTTCTTTTCTTCTTCCTTAACCAACTAGATGGTTAAAGATTATATGTAGAAATGCACTCAAGTGTAAGTGGAAATGCCTGGCAGTAAAAGTCGATTGGCCTTTCCTAAAATTAGGAGAAATATTTATAGCCATTGAAAAAAGAGTTGGTTGATTACAAAAGAGAGTAGAGTGTGAGCTTAAGTGAGCTCCTGGAGGGACCTTGTTGCCTCTGTCATATGCACAGTGGCACAGGATTGAGGTAGTAACTTAGTGTGATTTGAGAAAGGGGTGACTATAGGATCCTTATGACTCTCCTGCCACCGTAGCTTCCAGCTGCTCATTGGGAAGCCCGTGGAGTTGGATGGCCAGTGTCAGGCAGCATTGTAGCCTGCCAAGCCGATTAGGATTCACGCAGAAGAGAGAGGTGGTCAGGCTGCCTGGAGACAAGGTGAGTCAGAGCATGGACAGAGCTTCAGCTAGAGGTGCAGTCATAGAGGGAGTAGGTGGGGACACAGGTCCTGGCAGAAATCGAACCAAAGTCTTGTTCTTAGGCAGTAGGTGAAGCAGTTTCAAATGATTTGGCAGATTGAGGCATGATCCCAAAGAAAAGTCTAGGCAGGATCAGTAGACAGGAGATTGTCAGGCTGAGCATAAGGCAGGAATGAAGCAGGCCATGAGTCAGACTTTGGGATTAGGATCTAGATTCCAACGGGACTAGTTTCTAAGGAGTCTTGTGGCTGCTCTGGGAGCTTACAGCAAAGACAGCTTCCCAAGATGTAAAGGGTCAAAGCCTCTTTGGACTAATTGTCTGTAATCTCCGGGGAAGGAGATTAGATCTCTGTCCTTTGAGAAGGTCTCAGTGCCCATTGCATGTAATGATACCACACTGCCTGGGTGTATTATGGCCTGGCCTTGGCTTGGGGGAGTGTTTTTGCTCTACCTGGATATGAATTCCTTATTGGGGTCATTGCCATCCTCTTCTTTACAAACTTCTCAGCCTAGGATTCTAATTTTCTCCTCTCTCTCAGGTCTTGACAGCTAGACTCTTGGCAGTATGTTTTCTAAGCTGCTATGTTACTTGAGCCTAGTGACACCTTAGCTACATAAGAAATGGATTAGCAGTATCTCTGGTCATTGTCTCTGCCTCTCCATCTCTAATTCAAGGCCTTATACAAATGTCAACAAATATTATTGAATGTCTTTTTAGATATCTGATGTGTATTTAGCAGTATGAGGGATACAAAAAGGCACATGTGATATAGTAATTTCCACTGAGAACCATTCAATCTTGGAGAAAGACAGAAAATACATCCACAAATATTTCAATAACAATTCAAGGCAGTATGTAATTAGGTGCCAAATTAATGTGACAGCCAATAAATATTTATTGTGGTTTGGAGTTGTTCCAAATGTTTCATGTAAGAGGGGAAAATCTCTAGGGTTTAAAAAATAAATGGGTAATATTGAGATGGGGAAAAAACAGGGTAGTCAAATCTACTTATTCATCTGATAAAACTATATAATGCTTACTATACACAAGGCACTGTTTTGAGTATTTCACAAGTAGTAACTCGTTTAATGCTCACAACCTCCCTATGAGGGAGATCAAATTATTAGCAAACTCAGGCACAGAGAGATGAAGGAACTTGTGCAAGGTTGTGCAGCTGAGTCATGGAGCTGGGAGTTGGACCTAGATGGCCTAACTTGAGAACTGCACTGTCCAATCTGGTGGCCACTGGTGGCTATTTAAATATAATGCATTAAAATGAAATCAAATTAAAATTCAGTTCCTCACTTGCATTTAACCACATTCCAGGTGTTTGATAGACACATGTAGCTGGTGGCTACCATATTGGACAGCACAAATATAGAGAATAATTTCATCATCTAGAACTTTCTGGTAGACAGCGTTAGTTTACCATCTATTTATTTAACCATTCCTCTATGCCATCTCTTCCTGGGGTAATGAACTGAGCGAGTATGTGGATGGTAACTACACAGTTATGAGTCCTTGCATAGAGGGTTGTCTTGGGCTAGAACAAAGAGCAGTAGAAGACAGTTTTGCAAAAACAAAAAGTAGAGGCTGGTTTTTGAAGGCCAGGCAGGGAATTGGGCTTAATCCCTGCATTGGTTTTCTGTTGCTGGGCAGCAAACTACCCCCAAATTAGCAACTTAAAACAACACACATTTATTATCTCACAGTTTACGTGGGTCAGGAATTGAGGCACGGCTTAGCTGAGTTGTCTGCTCAGGTCTCACCAGGGTACAATCAAGGTGTCAGCCAGAGCTGCAGTCTCATCTGAGGCTTGGGAATCTCTTCCAAGCTTGGTGGTTATTGGCAGCATTCAGTTTCTTGAGGCTGTAGAACTGAGGCCCTCAGCCCCAGTCTGCCTGCTTCTAGAGTCTGCCTGCCTGTAGAGTCTGCCTGCCATTCCCAGTCACATGACCCTCTACCTAACATGGCATTTTGCTTCTTCAAGGTCAACGGGAGAATTGAGTATCTGCTACTCATACTCCTGTCTCTGAATTCCAGTCCCAATTTTAAAGAGCTCTCCTGATTAGGTCATGCCCACCCAGGAAAATCTCCCTTTTGATTACTTAAAGGCAACTTAATAGAGACTTAAAAATATCTGCAAGTAGCTTCAAGATGGCAGAGGAGTAAGACGTGGAGATCACCTTACTCCCCACAAATACATCAGAGATATATCTACATGTGGAACAACTCCTACAGAACACCTACTGAACGCTGGCAGAAGACCTCAGACTTCCCAAAAGGCAAGAAACTCCCCACATACCTGGGTAGGGCAAAAGAAAAAAGAAAAAACAGAGACAAAAGAATAGGGCCGGGACCTGCACCTCGGGGAGGGAGCTGTGAAGGAGGAAAAGTTTCCACACACTGGGAAGCCCCTCCACTGGTGGAGACGGGGGTGGCGGTGGCGGAAGCTTCAGAGCCACGGAGGAGAGCGCAGCAACAGGGGTGCAGAGGGCAAAGCGGAGAGACTCCCGCACAGAGGATCGGCGCCGAGCAGCACTCACCAGCCCGAGAGGCTTGTCTGCTCACCCACCGGGGCGGGCGGGGGCTGGGAGCGGAGGCTCGGGCTTCGGTCGGATCCCAGGGAGAGGACTGGGGTTGGCTGCGTGAACACAGCCTGAAAGGGGCTAGTGCGCCACAGCTAGCCGGGAGGGAGTCCGGGAAAAAGTCTGTACCTGCTGAAGAGGCAAGAGACCATTGTTTCAGGGTGTGCTAGGAGAGGGGATTAAGAGCACCGCCTAAACGAGCTCCAGAGACGGGCACGAGCCGCAGGTATCAGCGCGGACACCAGAGACAGGCATGAAATGCTAAGGTTGCTATTGCAGCCACCAAGAAGCCTGTGTGCAAGCACAGGTCACTCTCCACACCTCCCCTCCCAGAAGCCTGTGCAGCCCACCACTGCCAGGGTCCCATGATCCAGGGACAACTTCCCCGGGAGAACACATGGCGCACCTCAAGCTCAGGCTGTTGCAACGTCACGCTGGCCTCTGCCGCAGCAGGCTTGCCCTGTATTCCATACCCCTCTCTCCCTCCGGCCTGAGTGAGCCAGAGCCCCCTAATCAGCAGCTCCTTTAACCCCGTCCTGTCTGGGCAGGGAACAGATGCCCTCAGGCCACCTACACGCAGAGGTGGGTCCAAATCCAAAGCTGAACCCCAGGAGCTGTGTGGACAAAGAAGAGAAAGGGAAATCTCTCCCAGCAGCCTCAGGAGCAGCAGATTAAATCTCCACAATCAACTTGATGTACCCTGCATCTGTGGAACACCTGAATAGGCAATGAATCATCCCAAAATTGAGGTGGTGGAATTTGGGAGCAACTGTAGACTTGGGGTTTGATTTCTGCATCTAATTTGTTTCTGGTTTTGTGTTTATCTTAATTTAGTATTTAGAGCTTATTATCATTGGTAGATTTGTTTATTGATTTGGTTGCTCTCTTCCTTTTTTTTAAATATATGTATTTTTCTTCCTTTCTCTCTTTTTGTGAGTGTGTATGTGTATGCTTCTTTGTGTGATTTTGTCTGTATAGCTTTGCTTTTACCATTTGTCCTAGGGTTCTGTCTGTCCGTTTTTTTGGTTTTTTTAGTATAGTTTTTAGCGCTTGTTATCATTGGTGGATTTGTTTTTTGGTTTGGTGGCTCTCTTCTTTCTATTTTTTCTTTTTTTTAAATTACTTTTTAATTTTTTTATTTTAATATTTTTTTTATTTTAATAACTTTATTTTATTTTATTTTATTCTTTCTTTTTTTCTCCCTTTTCTTCTGAGCCATGTGGCTGACAAGCTCTTGGTGGTCCGGCCGGGTGTCAGGCCTGTGCCTCTGAGGTGGGAGAGCCGAGTTCAGGACATTGGTCTACCAGAGACTTCCCGGCTCCACATAATATCAAATGGCAAAAGCTCTCCCAGAGATCTCCATCTCAACGTTAAAACCCAGCTCCACTCAACAACCAGCAAGCTACAGTGCTGGACACCCTATACCAAACAAATAGTAAGACAGGAACACAACCCCACCCATTAGCAGAGAGGCTGCCTCATATCATAATAAGGTCACAGACACCCCAAAACACACCACTGGACGTGGTGCTGCCCACCAGAAAGACAAGATCCAGCCTCGTCCACCAGAACACAGGCACCAGTCCCCTCCACCAGGAAGCCTACACAACCCACTGAACCAACCTTAACCACTGGGGGCAGACACCAAAAGTGATGGGAACTACGAACCAGCAGCCTGTGAAAAGGAGACCCCAAACACAGTAAGTTAAGCAAAATGAGAATACAGAGAAACACACAGCAGTTGAAGGAGCAAGGTAAAAACCCACCAGACCAAACAAATAAGAGGAAATAGGCAGTCTACCTGAAAAAGCATTCAGAATAATGATAGTAAAGATGATCCAAAATCTTGGAAATAGAATGGAGAAAATACAAAAAACATTTAACAAGGACCTAGAAGAACTAAGAGCAAACAAACAGTGATGAACAACACAATAAATGAAATTAAGAATTCTCTAGAGGGAATCAAGAGCAGAATAACTGAGGCAGAAGAACGGATAAGTGACCTGGAAGATAAAATAGGGGAAATAACTACTGCAGAGCAGAATAAAGAAAAAAGAATGAAAAGAATTGAGGACAGTCTCAGAGACCTCTGAGACAACATTAAATGCACCAACACTCAAATTATAGTGGTCCCAGAAGAAGAAGAGAAAAAGAAAGAGCCTGAGAAAATATTTGAAGAGATTACAGTTGAAAACTTCCCTAATATGGGAAAGAAAATAGTCAATCAAGTCCAGGAAGCACAGAGAGTCCCATACAGGATAAATCCAAGGAGAAACACGCCAAGACGCATATTAATCGAGCTATCAAAAATTAAATACAAAGAAAAAATATTAAAAGCAGCAAGGGAAAAACAACAAATAACATACAAGGGAATCTGCATAAGGTTAACAGTTGATCTTTCAGCAGAAACTCTGCAAGCCAGAAGGGAATGGCAGGACATATATATACTACCGAATGTAAAATAGATAGCTAGCGGGAAGCAGCCGCATAGCACAGGGAGATCAGCTCCGTGCTTTGTGACCACCTAGAGGGGTGGGATAGGGAGGGTGCGAGGGAGACACAAGAGGGAGGAGATATGGGGATATATGTATATGTATAGCTGATTCACTTTGTTATAAAGCAGAAACTAACACACCATTGTAAAGCAATTATACTCCAATAAAGATGTTAAAAAAATAAAAAATAAAAACATCTGCAAAATCCCTTCACCTTTGCCATGTATGTAGCATACTCACATACTCATGTGAGTGAAATCCCATCACATTTACAGGTTCTGACCACACTCAAGGGGAAAGGATTATACAAGGTTTATACACCAAATAGGTGTTTTAGATTTCTGCTGCCACAATTCTACGTTTTAAGAAAGGAATGAGTTTTCCTGGGGTAGAAGTTACACGTGGAGCTGTCGTGCTTTCAAGAGGCTGTCTATTTCCTCTTAGTTAGTTGGCCTCCAATTAACATATGACAAATTATAACCTTGATCTTCCGGTCCAACCGTGTTGTCTATTAATACCCATTCTCAAAAGGAATATTTTCATGCTTTTGAGACCTCATTATGCTAAAAAAATCAAAATAATAACTTTTGAGCATTAATATTTTTAAGCATAAAAGTAACACGTGCTTAGTGTTTAAAAAATAAGTAAAATGATACAGAAGCCCATTGACTCTACCATAAAATGTAAAATTTACCCATCTCCTACCAAGCCCCCTTTCCCACTCCCCAGGAATATTGTTTCAGATTTTTTATTAAGCTTGTACAAACACACACATTCCATATATTTATTTTTACTCTTATTTTCTGTAGTACAACATGGATAGAGACATTCTTCCATGCCAATACCTACAGAAACTCCCTACATATAAATATATAGGGAGTATATATACACACATACATATAAGTACAATTGACAATATGTATATTTAGAGATGATATAGATATGGATATATACATCCATATACATATAAAATTATGAATGGAAAGATTGAAAGAGAAGTCATTCTAAAGGAAAAGCTATTATAAAGAAGGAATGCCTAGATACAGCTCCTTATCTTATCCCTGTTATAAATTGTTGTTTGGTCTAACTCTGGTTTTAGCCTCCTTAGAACTAAGGAGAACCCATCTTTAAACTCACCTGAATCTTTAACCTTTGTTTTATGTCAAGAGCTATTTTCAGACCATAATCACAGCTCTGGAGCTTTAAAGTATCGAAGCAATTCGATATCAAAAGGATTTGACTTTGTTCTTTCTAGGGAGGCAGACAAAAACGCCTGCTTGAAATAATCAAATGGCAGCAGAGCTGGATCTTTCTAATCCCCTCTTTCTCCCTGGATTAGGGAGGATGAAGAAGAAATTGTTCAAGGAGAAGAGAAATTTAGCATGTATCTGAAATCTTCTGTCTGTAGCCGTTTCTATACCCTTGGCCTGTTCCAGAGACTCAGTCCCATCTCTGGTCCTTGCACCAATCCTGTTCCTTAGGCAGGGAAGATGGACAAGCTCTGAGCCAGATGTTTTACTATAAATCAGCTTTTTTGTTGATGCTGATCTGATGACTAAATTCTAATAATTGGCTTCTTGCCTCTTCCCTTATGATTAAGGTGCCATTTGGGGACATTTTTTTAAATGAAAAGGGATGCAACTTTGCTGTACAGTAGAAACTAA
Organism: Balaenoptera musculus; assembly: GCF_009873245.2. Classification (NCBI taxonomy): domain Eukaryota; kingdom Metazoa; phylum Chordata; class Mammalia; order Artiodactyla; family Balaenopteridae; genus Balaenoptera; species Balaenoptera musculus. The sequence continues at coordinate 121,393,336 of NC_045806.1, read as the reverse complement.
CACAACATTGTAAAGCAACTATACTCCAATAAAAATTATTTATAAAAAAAACAACTTAAGGTATAAGATCAAAAAACAATGAAAGGTATAAGATACAACATTATGTAGCTTATACGAATTGCAGGCTTTTTAATTACTTCACAATACGGTAAAAATTATGTGAAAATGCAATATATCAAATAATGTGTGAAATATTTCAATTTGCTAAAATAAAAATAAAATAAAATGCAAAAACTGGGTGCTATTAATAACTAATCTGGGAAAGCAGGTATAAGCCTGAGCTGCCCTGTGCAAACTGGACATATGATTTCTCTACTTATGATCAAATAATACCTGGTCCTAGTGAATGATAATAACCTTACTGCACTTTGATTGAGTGCTTACCAGGCACTAGACTAAGCACTTTACTCACAGTGTCTAATTTAATCCTCACAGCCAACTCCCCTACCAGATGAGTGCTGTTATCCTCCACATTTTGCAGATTAGGAACCCAAGGCATAGAAAAGGGAAGTGACCCAAGTTCCCATTGCTAAGGTCCCATTGGCAGAAACAAATTGCAGGGGCTTGGAGAAGGTGAATGGGAGAACCAGTTAGCTTGAAAATAAGGAGCAGTGGGCTGGAATGAGGGCACGAGGACAGATGAATTCTACAGATGGTGTGACAATGTCAGCTGAGATGCTTGGGGGCTGGACGGGTTTCGTAAGGAGGCTAGGAGAGTACGGGCTAACGGACTATTTTTGTTGCAGTGCTCCGTGATTCTTTTCTGTATGACAGCACATCAGCGTGGTGATAAAAGGCACCCATCACCCCTCAGCTCCGTTCAGATGTCCAGGGATCTCATTGGTAACATGCCAGGCCTGCAGCACAAAGTACAATGACAGATAACCCAGCTGTGTCAGCAGTTCTCCAATGCCATCCTCCTGTACCTACAGAACTCTCTCTTAGGAGCAAGCTAGGTCCTGTAATTTCTGTCTGTTTATGTGGTCAGAATTCCAAGAGCATTTATCCTCTGTATCCCTCACTTTAGCTCTAAACTCTCTGTCATCTTTTATTACCCCCTAGGCATTCCTTGTGCAAGCCTTGTCTCCTCGAGTAGATGGTGAGCAACTTAAAGACAGGGACCAAACCATTTTGGCATCTCTCTAAGTGACCGTCACTGTGCTAAGCACAGAGAGATATTCAACAAGATTTTTTTTTTCGTAGATTTGTTTTCTCACGCTGTTGTAATACATTACTAGAAACTGGGTCACTTCAAACAACATGAATTTATTATCTTACAGAAAGTCTGAAATGAGTCTCACTGGGCTAAAATCAAGTTGTCTTCAGGGCTGTGGTCCTTCAGGAGGCTCTAGGGGAGAATCCATTCCCTGGCCTTTCCCAGCTTCTAGAGGCGCCCACATTCCTTGGCTTGTGGCCCCTTCCAAAGCCAGCAGCAGAGCATCATCAAACCTCGCTGATTCTGACCTCTCTCTGCTTCTCTCTTCCACTTTTAAGGACCCTTATGATGACATTGGGCCCATCCAGATAATCTAGGGTAACCTCCCCATCTCAAGGTCAGTTGATTAAACAACCATAAGTCCCCTTTGCTGTGTAACACAACATATTCACAGTTTCTGAGGACTAGAACATGGACATCTTTGGAGGGCCTACTGCACCCCTGCCCAAGTGGGAAGGGGGGAAGATGCATGTTTCTCGCTGCATTAGTTTCCCATTGTTTTTTTATTTTTGGCCTTGCCACGCCTTGCTTGCGGGATCTTAGTTCCCCTACCAGGGATTGAACCCACATCCCCTGCATTGGAAATGCCGAGTCTTAACCACTGGATCGCCAGGGAATGCCCAGTTTCCCGCTGTTGATGTAACACATTGACAACAAACTTAGTGGCTTAAACAGCACAAATTTATTTTCTTACGGTTCTGTAGGTCTGAAGTCTGAAATGGCTAAAATCAAGATTTCAGCAGGGTTACATTCCTTTGGAGGTGCTAGCACAGAATTCATTTCTTCACCTTTTCCAGCTTCTAGAGGCCACTTGCATTCCTTGGCTCATGGCCCCTTTGTACATTTTCAAAGCCAGACATCTCTGATCGAATCGTTCTCATCTTGAACCATTATAACCCTCCTTCCAGTATCACGTCGCCTTCCCTGACTCTCACTCTCCTGCTTCCCTATTGTACTTATAAGGACCTTTGTGATTACATTGGACCTACCCAAATAATCCAGGATAATCTGCCCATCTCAAGATCAGGTGGTTGGCAACCTTCATTCCCTTTTGCCATGTAACCTAACATATTCATAGGTTCTCAGATTAGGATGTGGACATCTTTGTGGGGCCTGTATTCTGCCCCACATCTTATACAAACTTTCCAAAGATATGTTCAAATATGCACAAAAGTAGAGAGACAGAGTACCACAAACCCTCATTTACTCATCCCTAGCTTTGCACTTAGTTCATTTTTGAGGGTTATTCTATGAGTGGTTGTAATATTATTTCATACAATGAATACTAGTTAACTTTATCTCTACATTATTTTTATTTCTTGTTGTATAAACATTGAGATTATAAAGTATTGTTTAAAAGTTATTTTGTAGATTTTATTTACTACTAATAATGATTGTAAATGATATAAAACAGTTCTTCTAAATACCCTTAAGGCAGAATATTGTATTTATAAATCAGGAAAGGTAGGAAGGACACAAAAAACCTAATAATCCTAATACACCCCTCCGTACAAAAGAATACCTCTGGCCAGTATTCTAACACCTTGTGTCTAGATAGCAATTGGGGTTAGTTTGGACGTTTCCTAGCATCATCTGGACCAATCTTCTGCCTAGTGGAAAATGGAACCTCATTAACAGCACTTTTCAAGTCATGGGCTAGTGTGGCATTATATTATTTTATGGTACTGAAAGTGTTTTGCTCATTAATGAGTTTTATTCACATTAAGTAGCATTTTTACAAAATATGCATGAGCTATAAAACTAGAATACTTAATATTCATGCTTGTTATGCTTTAATATCTTGCCTGAGTTCAGAGAGGAAATGGCATTTGTGTCCTGCATATGCCAGTATTTCTAAACCTTCCCATTAGTATTCACATTAGAGGTAAGTGAATGAAAATAAAAATTATCTGGAAATTGAAATGTTTCTGTATTACATTTGAGGTTTTCATTTTCTAGAATATATTATTTTATGATTTCAACTCTTGTAATCTTGTTATTACCATGTGGCCAATACATAATACATAAATTATACTCGTGGAAAGATTTGTTTGGGGGGGTTGGGGTGGGGTAGCAAATGGAGAATAAAGAAAAATAGACACAAGTTCTGTGAGATTATTCCTTCTTCTTACTGAAGGAGCATCAGAGCTCTCCCCAGGGTTACAGGGAGATGAATACTGTTGGTCCATGCTCATCTTGTCAGCTCTGAGCCAGCTTCTGCATGTTTAAGTTGAAAAATTCTTGAAGAGCTTGGTTTTCCCAGCTTCTGTCAAAATCCTTCCTGTGGTTATGTTCTTCCATTGTAGGCTAGTGTTTGTCCTCACTACATGGATAGAAAAATGGTGTACACATCTTATACCACTTCTAGGGCATCATAGGCACTCTGGGATGCTACACATTTACAATAACAACCACAGCAACAAAATAAGAATGATAACAAACGATCATTGACTTGTTATCCATTCAATTATTGACTACGTGCCAGCCACTGTTCAAAGTAATTTATATATATTAGCTCATTTAATTCTCAAAACAATAGTCTATCTCTTATGTTCCCTTTTAAGAAAACCTTCCCAGAAGCCTCCAGCAGATTTCCCCTAAAGTCTCATTGGCCAGAATTACATCTCTTGCCCATGCCAAACCTTTAACTCTCCTAGGCATGTATGGACAGCAAGGTCTATATCACCCTTCTTTTGCCCTGGTTTGAGGTACCATCTTCTTCCTTGTCTTCTGTGCATAATCCCACCCAGTTAACATTACAGCAATTCTGTCCCAGTCATCCCAGGCATCTGGGACCACCACCAGTTTGCACAACTGTGGGAGCACCTGTGAAATTAGGCGATCTTGGAGGAATCTCTTTCTCTGAGACAGATAGACAGACAGAGAGAGACATATTTTTCCATATATAATATTTATTGTGTCATACCCTATGTAATTGTTTCTTAATTTTTCACCTACCATCATTCTCAGCTTATAACTGTGTTAGATTTTCCATAAATCTTTCTGGACTTTACCTCTTGCCCTGTGGCCAATACTGCATCTACATTCTACCTCCCTTGACTGCCAGTATTCCCAGATCCCTCTTCCTTTATGAATCCATCTCCCTTGCTCACAGGTGACCAATCAAGCACCATAATGTGTTTCTGTCCTCAGGAGTGACAATTGACCAGACCCACTTTGTCCCCAGAGGGCCTTACTCTCCTTGTGGACACTATCCACTTATTTTGGGATGTTGACCCATTCTACTTTGGAATCACCTTCTCATCTATTTTTCCAGGAACAGATGAAAATAATGTCATTATTTTCTCAGCAGACATTGCTTTTGACTCAAAGAATAATACCTAGGTTGATCATTCACTTTTTTTCTCCAGATTTAGCTTCTAATGGCATCTGGCTTTTTCTGAAAATTTACCTTCAAAGGGTAAAGATCACCTGATGAATATTAAATATACTTTTGAATAAAGAATGCTGGGGGTGTTTTCAACTGACTATTAGGATTAGGAGAGTGCTAAGGGCTGAAATCTACTCATTGTGGAAGGTCCTGTTTAAATCCAGCCCACATCCCATAGAGCAGTCCCTAATCATTGCCAGAAGTGATAGTTCCCTCCTTGTGGATTACTCATAAGGCACTTAATTATTTGCATGCAAAGTTTCATGCAGAAGCAGGGCTAATCATCGCTAGCCGACCCGAGCGTTCAGCTCGTGTGCTCTTCAGTTCTGCACCCTCATGCGCAGCCGCAGTGCAGAGGCAGAACTTAACAGGAAATACACACACCCGAGCGCTCCCTGTAGAAGCTATTTTATACAAGTGGATTTTTATAAATAACCACAAGCTCTACTTATCTATCAAATCTCGACACCCAGCCTCCCCTGTTTTCCCTGGAGACGTTTGCCCTCCCCAGAGGAGTGCCAACCTTCAGCTTCCTGCCTTTGCCTCTTCCCCCCTGAGTTGCCAATATTTGCATGTGCCGTGACAGGTGACTCCCGATTACCGAACTTCTTATCTTCAAGAAAAAAAAGAAATTAGGGTTGAGTTTCCCTGCATCTCACTTTATCTGCATTTCCAGAAATAAAGTGTGCTTCAGGGAGGGAAAAAAAGGTCATTGGAACACATTCATTATCAGAAAAAGAAGATTGTAAGAGGAATTCTTGAGCACGGGGCTCTTCAAACCAAATTTTGAGCAAGAACAATCATCTCTCCTTTATAATATCACATATTTAAAACACACTCTGGAGCTCGAGCTTCTTGATGGCAAAGAGGAAGGAGGCTTAGAAGGGGGCCTACTGATCTAAAGATAATGGACACTCAGGTTGCCCCCCACTTGGTCCTGACCCCTGAGTCCTCTGTGTGTGCTATGGGTGGCGATGTGCACTGTGAAGTAATGTGTGACAGGCTCCCCAGGTCAAATCCTATCCTGGCATTTCTCAGCCTCTTCTCAGCTCGTTAAGTAGCGCACTGTCTCTCCTGCCCAGAGTAAACTTTCTGTAGCATCTCAATTCTAACAGGGCTTTTAAATCCGCCCATTTCCTTTGCTTGCCTTTCGAAGAAGACTCCGTTGACAAATAGTCAGAATGTCCCACAAATGTCAAAAGAGGGAAGGTCCTACTCTCTAGGGGGAGGGGAGAGTCTTAGTATATTGCACTCCTGGATGGAGCTTTTTATTGTTTTGCTCTTGGTTTTGTTTTGTTTTTTCATTTATATTTTTCCCTTGGCACTTCATGTGAAGATTCAGAGTTACCTCAAACTCTTCTCTCTCAGGCCCCTAACATCTGCCCCAAGAACCCTCGCCAGGCAAACTAGCTACCTCATTTGGAGAGGAGTTCTCAGGACCCGGAGAGTGGGAGTCCTGGATGCCAGTGCCCTGGGCAGAATGCTGAAGGAAATCTTTAGCTGTTCCAAAGGCACCCCATCCATAACTACTGTCATTAGTGCCCCTTCTTCTTTCCCTCTGCTGTTTGGGCTGCAGCTTTCCATCTTTTTCTTTTTTTCCTCAGTCAGTCCCATCTCATCTATGTTATACGATCTTTCTACCATCTGGGATTCTTCGAAATCTCTAGTCTACTGCCGGCTGCCTTTCTGATTTCTCTGGCACTGTGATAGCTTTTTCTACCCCCAACCCCAAATATTCTTTTTTTTTTTAACAGCTTTATTGGAGTATAATTGCTTTACAATGGTGTGTTAGTTTCTGCTTTATAACAAAGTGAATCAGCTATACATATACATATATCCCCATATCTCCTCCCTCTTGTGTCTCCCTCGCACCCTCCCTATCCCACCCCTCTAGGTGGTCACAAAGCACAGAGCTGATCTCCCTGTGCTATGTGGCTGCTTCCCACTAGCAACCTATTTCGCATTTGCTAGTGTATATATTCCATGACACTCTCACTTCGTCCCAGCTTACCCTTCCCCCTCCCTTCAAATATTCTTTTTAATAATTTCAAGAGGATCTTGAGAAGGAAGAGAAGTAGATGTGTGTTCAATCCATCTTTTAATACTCGAAGCCCAGATTTGTCTTTATCTCTTTTTAAAATCATCTATTAGTGGGAATGTACTTCATGCCTGATCTATCAGACAGAAAGAAGTCAACCTTCACTCTTCTAGTTTAAGGAGCTTCCTGAGCACTTTGTACAAATTTTCAGCTAACCTATCTGATTACATAGTCATCATCTGAGCTAACGGCCTTTCCATCAGCCTCTCTTGGAGCTCAGTGTGTGCTCTGTGAGACTTCCGCCTCACTCATGACAAATACTGATTTGGTAGCTTTCTGTGGTGATTTATGCTCTGTCCTTTTGGATGATGTCCTTTCTAAATATCATAATTACAGAGATAAGCTATGGTATTTAATTTGAGCACAAAAATGTTATAACATCATCAATTTTCCTATCATTGCTTCATTTTTGGTCTGTTGAACATAGAGGTGTGGAGCAACCATGGTTACTGAAGGCAACAGAGAGATTTTAAAGGCAAGTTGAGCTGAAATCTCCCATTAAAAAAGCACTCTCTTCCCTTACAATAGTGATTATTTTTGGATACACAGATAAAGCCAAGCTGATTTTATTCCCACGTGTCAACTGCCAAAAAAGGCTCTTTCTACAACATTTTAGAAAGTCACTTTATTTCTATTTCTCTATTCCACTTGAGGTAATTTAAGCTGTGAGCAGCCATGAAATTTCTGAGTGACACAATCTGGTGCTCCTGAGTGTAAATATATATTGGAAAATATCAGTCATTAATTAAAACGGATCAATGGAGGTCTCCTCCACTCGGTGTAGCTACATTTGTACTTGCATAAGAGGGCTACGCATAAACAGAAACAACTGCTTACTGTACAGAAATCTTATTTCTTAATTAAAATCACTCCAAGTATCTGGAAACACTGGAGTCATCTTCAACTCATACACTAGTTACCAACTAGTAGGTTTGCTCAAAGACCTGTCTTCCACGTGCACTGCCAGTGCTCCCCTTCAGGTTAGTTAACCCTCGAGTTCCCTCATGTAATTACCTTCTTCTTTTTTCCAGTTTCTAGGTTTTTTTAAAAAAATTAATAGACTTTATTTTTAGAGTCTATTTTTAGACTTTATTTTTCTTTTATTATTGAAGTATAGTTGATTTATAACATTGTGTTCATTTCAGATGTACAGCAAAGTGATTCAGTTATCTTTTTCTGATTATATTACATTATAGGTTATTACAGGACATTGAGCAGAGTTCCGTGTGCTATGCAGTAAATCCTTGTTACTTATCTATTTTATATATAGTAGTGTGTATCTGTTAATCCCCTTCTCCTAATTTATCCCTCCCCCACTTCCCCTTTGGTAGCCATAAGTTTGTTCTCTATGCCTGTAAGTCTGTTTCTATTTTGTATATAGATTCATTTGTATTATTTTTTAGATTCCACATATTAGTGATATCATATAATATTTGTCTTTCTCTGTTTGACTTACTTCACTAAGTATAATATTCTCTAGGTCCATCCATATTGCTGCAAATGGCAGTATTTCATTCTCTTTTATGGCTGAGTAGTATTCCATTGTAAATATATACCACATCTTCTTTATCCATTCATCTGTCACTGGACATTTAGGTTGCTTCCACGTCTTGGCTATTGTAAATAGTGCTCCAGTGAACAATGGGGCGCATGTATCTTTTTAAAATATGGTTTTCTCCAGATATATGCCCAGGAGTGGGATTGCTGGAGCATATGGCAACTCTATTTTTAGTTTTTTAAGGAGCCTCCACACTGTTTTCCATAGTGGCTGCACTAATTTACACTCCCACCAACAGTGTAGGAGGGTTCCCTTTTCTCTACACCCTCTCCAGCATTTATTATTTGTAGATTTTTTGATGATGGTCATTCTGACCAGTGTGAGGTGATACCTCATTGTGGTTTTGATTTGCATTTCTCTAATAATTAGTGATGTTGAACCTCTTTTCATGTGCCTATTGGCCATCTGTATGTCTTCTTTGGAAAAATGTCTATTTAGGTCTTCTGCCCATTTTTTGATTGGGTTGTTTGTTTTTTCAATATTGCAAATATTTTCTCTCGTTCTGTAGCTGGTCTTTTCTTTTCATTAATGGTATCCTTTGCTGTGCAAAAGCTTTTAAGTTTAATTAGGTTCCATTTGTTTATTTTTACTGTTATTTCTTTTGCCTTGTGAGACCGATCCAAGAAAATATTGCTATGATTTATATCAGAGAATGTTTTGCCTATGTTCTCTTCTTGGAGTTTTATTGGTATCATGTCTTATATTTAGTTCTTTAAACCATTTTGAGTTTATTTTTGTATATGGTGTGAGGGAGTGTTCTAATTTCACTGATTTACATGTAGCTGTCCAGCTTTCCCAACACCACTTGTCTTTTCTCCATTGTATGTTCTTGCCTCCTTTGTTGTAGATTAATTGACTGAGTGGGTTTATTTCTGGGCTCTCTATTCTGTTCCCTTAATCTATATGTATGTTTTTGTGCCAATATCATGCTGTTTTGATTATTGTAGCTTTGTAGTATAGTCTGAAGTCTGGAAGGGTTATGCCTCCAGCTTTGCTCTTTTTCCTCAGGATTGCTTTGGAAATTCTGGGTCTTTTGTGGTCATTCTTTTTTGATGATACAACTGAGGTTTACTCTCTTAACAGCTTTCAAGTATGCAATACAGTCTTGTTAATTATAGTCACTATGCTATACATTATGCTATACATAAGATCCTCAGAACTTATTCATATTATAGCTGGAGGTTTGTACCCTTTGTACCATTTCCCCCATCCCCAGTCCCTGGCAACCATCATTCTACTCTCTTTTCCTGAGTTCAGTTTTTAAATAACACATATGAGAGAATTATACAGCATTTGTCGTTCTCTGTCTGATTTATTTCACTTAGTATAATGCCCTCAAAGTCCACCCATATTGTCACAAAAGGCAGGATTTCCAACCTTTGTATGGTTGAGTAATATTCCATTGTATACATACCACATTTTCTTTATCCACTTTTCTGTCATCTACTTCTCCCTTCAGGTCTGTTAATATTTGCTTAAAATATTTAGGTGCTCCGATGTTGGGTACATATATATTTATAATTGTTATATCCTTTTGATGAATTGACCCCTTTATCATTACATAATGACATTCTTTGTCTCTTATTATAGGTTTGATTTAAAGTCTATTTTGTCGGATATAAGAATAAATACCCTTGCTTTCTTTTGGTTTCCATTTGCATGGAATATTTTTTCTATCCCTTCACTTTGAGTCTATGTGTCTCCTTAAATCTGAAGTGAGTCTATTGTAGACAGTAGCTGAATCTTGTTTTTTAATCCTTTTAGTCCCTTTGCCTTCTGATTGGAGAACTTAATCCATTTACATTTAAAGTAATTATCAATAGGTAAGGACTTGCTAATGCCATCTTATTGATTTCAGGCTGTTTTGCCATGTTCTTTTCTTCCTCTTTTGATGTCTTCCTTTGTGAATTTATGATTTTCTGTAATGGTATCCTTTGATTTCCTTTATCTTTTGTGTATCTACATAGATTTTGGTTTTGTGGTTACCATGAGACTTACATGAAATACCTTATAGATATAATAGTGTATTTTAAGTTGATAACAACTTAACTTCGATTGATACAAAAACTCTACTCTCTTTATTTTCACCCCCCCATACTTATGCTTTTGATGCCACAGTTTACCTCTTTTTATATTTGCATCATTTAACAAATTATTGTAACTATAGTTATTTTTAATACTTTTGTACTTCATCCTTTTTACTTCAGTTAATTGATTGACACACCACAATATTACAGTATTAGAGTATATTTACCTTTGCTGGTATGTTTCATACTATATATTTTCATGCTACTAATTACTGTCCTCTTGATTCTGCTTGAAGAACTCCTTTCAGCATTTCTTGTAAGGCAGGTCTAGTGGTGGTGAGCTCCCTCAGTTTTTGTTTGTTTAGGAAAATATTTATCTAGCCTTCATTTCTGAAAGATTGCTTTGCCTGCCTAGTAAAGCATTCGTGTTTGGCAGGGTTTTTTTTTAATTTCAGCATTTTGAATATATCATCCCATTTCCCCCTCTCCTGCAAGATTTCTGTTGAGAAATATGCTGATAGCCTTATGGGTGTTCCCTTATATGTCAGGAATGTTTTTCTTTTGCTTCTTTTAAATTTCTTTCTTTGTCTTTGATTTTAGATAGTTTTATTTCAATATATCTTAGAGAAGATTGTTTTGAATTGAAATTTTGGAGTGACCTATTAGCTTCATGAACTTGGATGCCCAAATCTCTCCCCAAATTTGAGAAGTTCTCAGTCATTATTTCTTTAAATAAGCTTCCTGTCCCTTTCTCACTTTCTTCTCCTTCTCACTTTCTTCTCCTACAAATTCCAATCATTTGTAGATTGTTTCTGTTAATGGTATTCCATAATTCATGTAGGCTTTGTTCACTCTTTTTCATTTTTTTTCTTTTTGCTACTCTAACTGCATGATTTCAAATGAGCTGTCTTCCCAATTACCCATTCTTTCTTCTGCATGGTGAAGTGTGCTGTTGAAGCTGTCTTCTGAATTCTTCAGTTCATTCACTGTATTTGTTAACTCCAGGATTTCTGTTTTTTGGTTTTATTTTTAATGGTTTCTATTTCATTGTTGAACTTCTCATTTCATTCAGGCATAGTTTTCCTAATTTTATTTAGTTGTCTATCTTTGTTTTCTTGTAGTTCACTGAATTACTTTAAGAGGATTATTCTGAATGTCAGATAGCTCACAGATCTCCATTTCTTTAGGGTCATTAATTGGAGTTTTATTAGCTTCCTTTCATGGTGTCATGTTTCCTTGATTATTTATTATCCTTGTGGCCTTGTGTTGGTGTCTGCACATTTAAGGAAGTAGGCACCTCTTCTAGTCTTTACAGACTGGCGTTACCAGGCAAAACCCTTTGCCAGTCAGCCTGTCCAGAGATTCTGGGTGGGCCATCTGATGATGTCCACGGGCAGGCTTGCTTCTGGGGTCATTGGTTGGGCAGGTCTGGTGCCCTCTACCTTCTTGCATCCCCAGGCAATGATGAGGTAAATGAATCGAGGTAATCATGTGTCCAGTAATGTTTTCAGCTCTCTGTTTGCTGGACTTCTTCCCTTTTCTTTCCCTGGCTCCACAGATGAACAATGGAGTGTCATGGCCTGCCAGAGCCTCAGGGTCTTTGAAACATTAGTCAGAAACCTATTCTCAACTCCTCCCAAATTAATGCCTTTCAGTACTTTCTTGACATATTATCAACACTGGTATGGATTTCAGAGACAACTTTTAAGACCTTTCTCTTTGGGGAGATTGGGATGAGCAGGGATATAATGTATAGGGCAAGAATGGCTGTCATATTTTTTAAACAAATTCAAGTTCTTATCATATTTCCCTTGCTATTTTTATAAATATAAAGGAAAGACTATTCAGAGATGAATAACACAGTGAATAAACTGTGTGCAAGTAATGAGTACCTCATTGAATTGACACCTCAGAAAATTGAATTAGGAAATAAGAAGATAAACTTGAGACACTCCCAGAACACAGAGAAAAAGAGAGATGAAAATAATGAAAGTGGTGGTAGTAAATATGGTGGAGAGATCCAATAGATAGGAACTACAAATAAAGACAGCAAGAAGATAGGTGAGAACACATGAAACAGAAGCAATTATTGAAGAAAAATGCATGGGAAAATGTTTCTGATCTCAAGAAAGGCATTAAATCTAGAAAGTAGGAGCATTCACTGGGTTCTATGAAATATAAATAAAAACAGATTCACATCACGTAAAACATTTTAAAGTCAAAGAATCCTGGTTGTCAAGCATCTACAGCCCACAAACAAACAAACATATTAACCCAATAACAGTTATGCACAAAGGAACAAGATCAGACTATCCTTAATCTTCTCCAAAATACTAAATTGAAGAAGACAGTAGATCACCAACTGCAGAGTTGAGAGGACAAAGGGTGTGAGTTAAGAATTATAAATTAGGGACTCCCCTGGCAGTCCAGTGGTTAGGACTCTGCGCTTTCACTGCTGAGGGTGCAGGTTCAATCCATGGTGGGGGTACTAAGATCCCACAAGCCACGTGGCATGGCCAAATTAAAAAAAGAAAAAGAATTATAAATTAGACCATATTATCAAATTTTCATTCTTCTTTGAATATGTTTGAAAGAAATGATATATCTCTCTATCTCTCTATGTATATATCTATCTATCCTGAACAAGTATAGATTGGGGGTTTGTGCAGCCAGAAGCATTTACAATTTAGGGGACCCAGTTAGGAAAAAGAATGCAAATTTAGGTATGAACATGAATAAAAGTTTCCCCTGCTCTCCAAAAGTAGAGTGTTCCTATGAAACCTTTGGTAAGCAAGGAAACTATTACCTTAGGACACATCTTGCTATGGGAGGCACAAAATGAATGGAGACAAAGTACAGCTGCTCACAGACACAGCTCAAAGCTGTGGCGGCTGGATGCTGAGATGCTGAGTGTGGTTCCCGGGAAGGAGCTTGGCCGTGACACTCTCACTGCTTGGGGTGCACGCGGCCGCTACAAAGGCTCAGCTCGCTGCAAAACGAATGCTGACCCTATTTTCGTTTTTCGCCTTTTTTCACAAAAGGCAAAAATCCTCTTTCAATTTCTTTCGGTTAGCGAAAACAGGTACTAAAATAGGTCTTTCGCAAAAGCAAAGTGGCATAAAGCCAACTTTTGAAAAGCGGGAGATACCTGTATTTATTTAGGCTAAGAAAGAACAACAAATTGCAAATTACAAAATTGATAAATACTACAAATACGATTGCATTTTCAAAAAACATTTTGTGACAGTTTGCAATCACAGAATATATTAATAAGGATCATAGACAGAAGTCAAATATGTTATCTTGCTATTGACATTACTTGTCAGATCCAATGGTCACTTCGTTATCTTCCTCTTAGTTCATCGCTCAGCAGCATTTCACATAGTTGACTACTCCCTACTTGTGAAACACTCTTCTTTCTGCTTCTACGACATGACATGCTTCTGTTTTTCCTTCTGTTTCACTGGCTGATCTTTTTCAGTCTCTTTCCCTGGCTCCTCCTCCTCTATTGAACCTCTAGAAAATGGAGTGTTCCCAGAATTTACTCCTGGGACATTTTTCTGTTCTTTACTCTTTTCCTAGGTTATCTCATTTCACTACATGGTTTTAAATAGCAAGCATATTCCAAGGACCCCAAATTTGTAGCCTACCTGACATCTCCACTGAGCCTCTGATTTATCAGGACATATCCAACTCCTACACAATATGTCCACTTGGCTGCCAAATAGGCATCTCAAATCTAGCACATGAAAAACAGACATTTTGATTGCCCTCTAAGCTCATACCCCTCCTAGTCTTTGTAGATCTCAGCAAATAGTACCACCGTTAATCTAACTGCTTAAGCCAAAACCCTCAGACTAATCCTTGATTTCTCCTATTTCCTCAGCTCCCTGAATTCAATCCATCAGCACATCCTCTCAACTCTGCTTCCAAAATAGTTTCTGAAAATGTTCAATTCCTTCTATTTCTTTCATCACCACTCTTGTCTAAGTCACTATCATATTCTTAGATTTTGTAATGCCTTCCTAACTTACATCTCTGCCCCCATTCCCTTACCGACAGTAGCCAGAGTGCTATTTTTAAAATGTAATTCTTATCATGTCCCTGTCATGATTAAAATCCTCCATTGGCTTGCCATTCTACTTGGAATACAATCCAAATTGTTTACCCTGGCTCACAAACAACCCCCTACGTGACCTGGATACGCTGTCCCTCCAGTGTGAATTCCCAATGCTCTCCTGAGCTCACTATGCTCCAGTCACACAGACCTTTTTCTGTCCCTTGAAAAGCCAATCTAGTTCTTTCCTTGGGGCTTTTTCACTAGTTCTTCCCTCTGCCAACAATACTTTTCTCCAAAAATTTTACATGGCTGTCTTCTTGACATCACTGAGGTCTTGGCTTACCTCCTCAGCAAGGTCACCCTTGAAACTCTTACTTGAATAGCAATCTCCCCTTAGTCATCATCACATTCCCTTATATTAATCCTCTTCAGTACAATTATCTTTGTCTGATATTTTATGTTTTATTTATATTTTAAATCATTTTTGGTTTTCTCTCCCAACCAGAATGTAAGCTCCATTTGGGCAGGGATTTTTGCTCTCTTTTTTATTTACTGCAATTTCCTCAATACCTAGAATAAAACCTGGCACATAGTAGGTACTCAATACACGTGACAAAAAAATGAAAGTATGCTTAAGTGAATACTATCAACAAAAGTAGGTGCCTACCTCTCAAATCATGGAAGAAGACGAAAGCAATTGAATACATTGAATTGGGATTACTTGTAAAGTGCAATACATTTTTTCTTTCTCTCCACTATTCCTTTAAATCCATCTTGTGGAATATTTTTTGAACCCATGTAAGAAATTTTAGACAGTCCTTATAGCTTATCTGCTCAATCTTAGTTGATGGAAAGTCCTCTGGTTGGCTTTCCTTTGTAGTAGTTTCATTTTAGTAATAACTATGTAAAGTCTAGGGTAATAATAAAAATAGAACTTTGAACTCCAAAGTTGAGGATTCTATCCCTCATGTGCATGCTTCTCCCTTACACATCTTCTCCTTTCTCCACTCCCCCCTCCACAGCATGGCTCTAGTTTCTGACATCTCCAGGATAGGAGACAGGTGGGAGAGGAGGTCAGGGTCAGGAAAGGTCTATCTTGACCGCAACTTAAGGAATCTGGTGTTGGTGCCTCTAGCCTTGACAGATGTTTAAAGCTGCCTTTCCTTGGGCTTGATGGATGATCAAATCTGACTCTTTTCCTTGGAGATACATAGATGAGGATTCTTTGAGGTCCCCCAATGGCAATAATCAGTCAACACTACTTATCTCTCTCTTTTTTTATTTTATTTTTTAAAATTAATTAATTGATTTATTTTTGGCTGTGTTGGGTCTTCGTTGCTGCACGCATTTGTGTTAGTCAAATATGTCTTTTTTGATATTTCCCCCACTGCTTCTAAGTTTATAAATTCTTGACCGTCAAGAGTTGATAAACATTCACTTGTGATTTTTATATCTTCCAAGTTTTCTGAGTGTCTACTTCCTTTACAATTAAAAAAATAAATTATTTTTAATATTGGAATTAATATTAAACCCAAAGTATAGACCTATAAATATATTGGACAATCCTTTACAACTTGACCCCTTTCTCTTTAAACTTAGTGCAAGATTAGACTTCCAAAGACTTCTTTAGTAGTCCTTGGAATGATGCTCTGTGTCTGTCATCAATTCATCCTGTCTTCTGTAGTGGAAAGTCTGTAATAGAAAGAGGATAATGGAAAGAGTAAAGACTTTGGAGTCAGTCAGATCTAGGCTCAAATTCCAGCTATCTCATTTAGTAGCTCTCTGACTGTGGCCAATTCGTCCAACCCCTCTGAATTGCATTTGTAAAATGGTGGCAGAACCTGGGTTGCCATGAGCATTAAGTGAAATAATATATGTAAAGCATCCAGTGCATAGAAGATGCTCAATGACTGTTAGCAGTCTTTTTCTCTCCCCCGACCTATCCCTCTGGGCATTTTGCAACTAGCTCAACGTTCATTACTGACATGCTTATCAGGGGTAGTTGTTAAAATTAATTGCTCTATGAACTGAGGGATTCAACTGGCTCTCCCTGAATTAAAAATTATAAGATAGAAGTTGTATGCTCCACATAATATAGCACAGAACATTCTGGTAGAACATAAGTCCAACTGAGAGTTAATTCATGAAAGCAAAGCAAATTTCTTTCCGATATATTTTGCTTATCAGTCAGCTTCTGCTAAGTTATCCTGTGGTAACAAATAATAACCCTCCAAATCTCAATATCTTCCGACAAGAAAAGTTTATTTCTCATTCACCTTTCACAACCTTTACAGGTCAAGTGCAGTTCTACTCTCTATCCCCTTCATTCTGAGAACAAAGCTGAAGGAGCAGGCCCTTTCTGAGACATGCTGGTCTCCGGGCAGAGGGAAAAGTGAAGGAGAAAAACCACATGCCACATGATGACTCTGAGAGCTTCTACTCAGAAAGTGGCACATGACACTTTAGCTCAAAGTTCATTGGTCAAAGCAAGTTTCATGGCTGAGTCTGATGTCAGTGAGTTGAGAAGTACAATTCTCCTGCAGGGATGACCCAGTCGTGAGGTTTTAGGCAAGGTTGGGGGCAACAAATATTATAACAATACAATTTAGTACATATGGTCTCTCAAGTATAAGGCTTTCATTTAAGTTAACTACAGAGTATCTGAAGCTGAGGTAAGACAGCTGTAACTTGAATAAAATGGTGTAATGGGTGAGCAATTCAGTCATTTCTGGGTTCTGTTTGGTCCATCACTGCAGTGTGTTACCAAAATCTCTTTTTGGGCCTTAGAATCTCAGACTACGTTTTCTGTTCTGCAGAGATGCGTCCCTTCAGCCACGGTGGAACATTACATCCTCTGGCTCTTCAAAGGGTCTAGACAAGAACAGCCTATTTTGTAAATGGTGCTTCTGTGTCTTTTGTTGAGTTACAGTTGAAAATATTGCCCAACTGTTCTTCTTGGTGTTTCTTACGCAGAGACTCACATGATATTGTCAGACTTTTTTTCTGCAGAAACAAAGCTTGTTTCTGTAGACAAAGGTGTGTGCTTTGTTTCTTCAGACAATGACTAAAGAAAAGATCCACTGTGTTTCCCTTCTTGGATTTTCATTGCCAGAAATCTTAGTACCCAATTCAGTGCCAAACTGTAGTCATTGATTCAACTCAGCTGCCTGGTAGAATTTTCTCTTTCTGCTGACTTTAAATAGTTCCTGTTCCACTGAATCCCCTGATTGTCCAGATTTGCATTTTTGACACTTCTAACCTGTCTCGAATGTTTTGGGAAATAGTCCAAATAATGAATCCTGAAAAAATAAAAATGTGAACCACAATTATAAACTAACTCAGAAGAAAACGTTCCAGTTCTCACTACCATATCTACAGAGAGATGGAGCATATTATGACCAAACTTTAATTCACTGTAAAAACTCCAACTCCTAAACCCTAAACTGAAAAAAAGTTCAAAATAATGTTTATGTGTGACAGAGTGTGGCATGTACATGCTTTTATGTGTTGGATTCCCCAGCTAGAATGTGAACCTGATGAAGACAGGGTGCATGTCACATTTGTATTCCCAGCATCTGCCATGTAGCCCCACAGGGAAAGAAGCATTTCCTGCACATAGGGTACCTCTCTATGTGGTGGAACTCAGGGGGTCAAGTAACTTCCCTGAGATTACAGAGCTATGAAGTGGCAGAGGTGGAATTAGAACTGAGTGCTGGATCATTCCAAAGTCTGTGCTCTTTGCATTATACCAATATTTCTCAAAGTGAAGTAACACATGTAGAATTGGTGAGCCATGAGATTGGTGGTGCATGTAGGAAACTTTAAAATTTTAAAGTTATGCATTTATTTTCATGTGTCAAAATATAATTAGCACAGAACACCTCTGATTTCATGGATATTATGAACTAAGGTGAAGCACAGATAATTGAAGTAGAAAATGTGGGTCAATTAAAAGAACAATCTTAAGTAAACAATAACATGGGTGGTTTAGGGATACGGTAAGTAGCCTGTAGGTGTCCTCGGAATGACTGAAGTCTGGGAAAGTGTATGTTACCCCTGCTGCTTAACCCTCATCTCATTCCAGTTGACACATTTATCACATAACATATTCATCCTATGATACCATATATTTAATCTGAGATCTGTCACGCCACTGCGTACCAGGCTCTCCGCTTCTCATTATGCTTTCAGTAAGCACCTCAAAGACACCTGAAATCAGCCACATCTATGGTGGATGGAATTTTTTTTTTAAGTTGCAATCTACGGACATTTCTGCCCACCAATTCTAAACATGTATTTGAAAATCCTTTCCATTCTAAGCTTGGTTTGTCCTCTACTGTGTGGCAATCTCCTTCTTCACTTTAGTTTTTAAAATATTTATTTATTTCTTTTTATTATTTATTTATTTTGGCTGCACCAGGTCTTAGTTGCAACATGCGAACTCTTAGTTGTAGCATGCATGCAGGATCTAGTTCCCCAACTAGGGATCGAACCCGGGCCCCCTGCATCAGGAGCACTGAGTCTTACCCACCGAACCACCAGCGAAGTCCCTTCCTTCTTCACTTTAAAATAGCAATTTCGATGTAAGTTAGTTCAGCTGTTCTGTTCCCTCAATCCAAGGTCAATTATCAGCTCTGATTAAATAGGGTGTTGTCTCTTTGCATTTGTGATATTAGCTTTAAAAACAAGGATGCCTGAGACCCAGATATCAGGTGAATCTGTGCCATATAAATAGAAAAGATAACAAGGTACTTCAGCTTTCTGCTAGTAAAACTTTATGTAGGGTGTTGGTGACTAAAATTATAGGCCTTTAGAATGTCAGGAAGGGGAAAAAACTTGTGGTAAAATAGCACAGAGTATGCCTCTCTGTAATAGTTATGAGTTTTTTCCTCGCTTAAAATAACATGATTTTATGAGCTTATAATACCTGCTGGAAATTAGGAGGAGTACTGCATTTTGCAGCTCATTAAGTGTTGATTACGTAAGTATTTCTGGGTGAAGCATCATTTGAATTTTCCTCCAAAAGCAAAAGTGACAGTATTTCTCCATCCTTTTTGTTATTATTTTCTCAATTATGTGTTTGTAAAGTACATATTTACTCTTGGTTATTCTCATGAGCATTCATTTTCATATCTAGCAACAATCTTAGGTCTGAACAAACTTTTGCAAAAGACGCAGTAATCTATGTACTGTTAGCTGGAATTAGTATTTATGCACATTTTAGTTGATTTTTCTATAGCTAGTTTTCATTATCATGACATTATTTTCTCTGTCATGTCTTAATCTAAATACATATTAACATGAATTAATTCAGTTTTAGCTGGAGGACTCTTTAAACAGTGGCTATAGCTCTGTTGGTTATATCTCCAGATGGAAAGTGATTGAGGAATGATGGGACCCGTGATGGCTGAATCTTGGGCTAAACACCAATTACTCTCACAGCTTCCCCAGAAGATGGAAGGAGACGGACTAGTATTTCAAACAAATTAATGTAGTTTAACTAACCCGGGCATATCAGTTTGGGTCTAATCAAAAGACAGAAACCACACTGATTTGAGACCTGAGAAGCAATGAGTTGGTAACCGGCACGCTAGGTTTTAGCGTTCACCACCTTGGGGGTGCTTGGTCCCTCTGCTTCTCTCCTCACTCCCTCATCCCAGTGTATTTTGAATACAGCAGCCAAGATGAACCTGTTAACATGGACAGTCACATGGAAATTAGGTTATATCAGTCTTCTTTGCAAAAACCTCTAGTGGCTCCCATCTGACTCAAGAGAAAAACTAAAGTCCTTAAATCCGGCAGGTCACGTACAATCTTTGTCCCCCCTTTACCTCTCTGACCTCACCTTCTACTCCTCTTCCCCTCCCTCAGGTGCCACCTAGCCACAATAGGACTCTTGCAGTTCCTCAAACATGCCCGGCAGCCCCTGCTTCGGACCCTGGCACGTGGTGTTCCCTTTTCCTGGAGTGTGCTTCATTGCCATAGCACGGGCCCGCTCCTTCACTTCCTTTACTCAATGTCACCTTCTTAGTGAGACTTTCCCTCGGTATCTATATCATGTTGCAACTTTCTCTTAACCCTTTAGATCCCTGTTGTATGCTTGGTTTTTGTTTCTCCTCCCCCCCTGGAATTCTATATACCCATCATCAGTCATGTCAGGGTTATACTAGTACCTCTTTTGCAGGAATATTGTAAAGATTTTATAAATATAAAAGATTATATATATCTATACACTATATATACATTATATATATATATATGTATCATATATATATATAGCCTGTAATGCATACAACACTCAAGAAATGTTAGCTACATAGAGCCAACAAGCCCTAGGATGGATGACCTATGAAAAAAACGGTGTGTGCCATTTGGAAATTCCTTTTTGCCTAAAGGCAGGCCTAATCCTACACCGAAAGCTGGCCAAGTGGCTACCTTGTCCCACATTTAAATGTAGACTCTCAAGACCTTAACCTCTGACAGCAGCAAGAGGCAAGTAAAGACAAACATAAGGAAAAGTGTACCAGGGGAAATAAAGAACATAGCCCTCTGACCAGACATTGCCAAAAAGGGCACACTAACAGGAGTTGGCCAAGGATATAATAATGTCATGTTCTAAGTACAGGGCTTGGCCGAGGAGCATAAATAATTTCTGACAATATCATATCATGAGCAGCCATTTGAGACGTTGTCCCCAAGTGCAGACACACACACACCATGCCTCCTCAGGTGCCTACTCCACCCTGGTTTGGTTTTTGCACCATTTCCATCCATCTAAGTGAGAGATTTCGGGCATTTTAGATCCCTTCCTCCTTCCCTGCTTCTCTCCCAGTTCATTTCCAAGATCAGGGTTGCTCGCTTGTTACCTCCTTTCTAGTGCCACTGCTCCAGTCCATGCCTCAGCATTTCTCGGTTGAACTATTGTAATAACATCCTAACTAGTCTTCACATCTCCCCAAGGCAACATTCACACAGCTCCACTTGCTCTGATTCTGGGGGCATGCCCTGAGTGTTTCCTGTATTTCATACATTGTTGCCGGTGCTTCACCTTTATCATTCATTTCATTCTGCCAACCACGTTTTTTGCCTATGACTGGTAAGAGTTAATAGTATCCAGGCAGAAGCAAGTTCAGAGAGGTTAAACGGCTTGCTCTAGGTCTTTCACTAAACAGTGGCAAGGTTAAGTCTCACGATTCTCGTACCACCTCATACCTGCCTCTCACACCTCTTCCTAAAACACAGATCCCTTTGCAAAATGTAATTTTTAAATCTGGGCATTCAAAGATCTTCATAATCTAAACCTAGCCTACTTAAACTTTATCTCCCATCTAATTGGCCCTGACAATTCACGCTCCAAGTTAACCAGTTGACTGCTTTCCTCCCAATGTTCTAGGGACCACAATGCCCCTATAACTTTGCCTGTGCCTTCTCTGCCTGGAGTACACATTCCTCCTTTTTAGTTGACCAAAAGTCCTATCATTTTTCAGATTCAGGTTAATTGCTACTTCCTTCATGAAACCTTCCCCAACGCCTCTTTGGCACGATTCGTGGGATTTTCATTTCTGTCCCTACAACACTCTGCACTTATGTCTAGTATAGTATTTTCCTCATTCTGCCTTCTATTACAGTTGTTCATATATTTGTCTCCTCTCTCCAGACCAAAGGTTCCTTCTGTGCAGGGACTATGCCTGATTTCTCATCAATTTTCATCACCTAGCATAGTGCCTGGTACATAAAGTTTTTTAAGAAAGACCTGTTGAATGTGGAATGAACACGGGACTTCTCCAAGGTGGTAGTTGCTCTGAGTTATCAGGTTAATCCCCACCTGCTGTAATGAGCATATTCGGCCAGGCCCCTCTGTCCAGGATTAGGAGCCTCTCCTTCAGGCTCCCAAGATCTCTTGTGCACTTTGAACATTGAATTGTAATTATCTGTTTATGTATCTGCCTTCCCTGTTATGTATCATGTGTGAAGCCCAATGACTGTGATCATGCTTCCCGTGGTGCCTGGCATAGAGAGGGCAGCCTAGAGGTGTGTATGCCTGTTACCTGAGACCTTAGCAAGACTCCCACAGTGGAGGGGGAATGTGGTGCTAATAGATGAGGAGGAGTTTGTAAATGGGTTTCAAGTGAATAAATGAAGGCAGACTGGACCTACACCATGCCTGGTAGTCTGCCTGTGCTGAAGAGATATGCGTTCTCTCATGGATGCCCTTCTGAGGCTAAACCATTTGAGTCAACCCACAATAAGTCACAGTGTGACTGGCAGAGAAATGGGCAAATCACTTGTTTTCTGGGGGAAATGGACAACTGTGGAACAGTTTGGTCTTAATGGTGATCAGAATTACCAGAACTGTGTTACTGCTGCTTCCCGTATAGACCTAGCCTGAAACAAATGGACTGGATATTTGGCCAGCATAGGCACACCCATGGTCAAGGTAATAGTAAACATGAACATCTACTGCTCATTTGCCATGAAGAGAGGTCTATCCGTTACACTTCCCATTTCAAGAATATCAAATTCTGACAGTCAATTTCAACAAAACTCAACAGGAGATTTGATATTTTACAAGAATAAGTACATGGAAAAAGGCCAAGCAGAACTGAACTATGTCATGGAGGATGGCCTGTGACATTATCAGCATAATGCCTTGACCTTAGTTATTCAATCTCTTGATGGAAAAAGACAAAATATTTGCATGTGTAAATCCTTCAATGGTACTTTTTTCTTTTCTGATATCAACTCACCTGGCCTCAGATTTTGTAAACCAGGTCACGTTTTGATTCTCACAAACATGACATTTTTATGAACATAATAACACAAAAATACGTATCAGTGCCAACGTATCTGGAATATCTTCCATCAAACTGTAACCTTTTCTATTCAAAGTAGTATCTGAATCTTTTTTCCTTGCATTCACAAAACCCGCTGAGAAATTCAGATGATATCATCTGAAATGTAAAAGTATGTTTAGTAAAATTGGTTAAACCCACACGTTTATTCAAGGATGCAACAGCTAGATACAGCTGCTGATTGAAAATGGAGCCGCAGGCTCCCGGCTCAGTTTCAATCACCTCAGATGAGTGAGGCCACACGGCAGATCAAACCTGTTCATAAAGAAGAATATTAAGAGGAGTCGGAAGAGATCCCCCGAGGGGCTAGGATATAGTTCCCAGGGTATTTAGAGAACATCTGTGCCCTCTCCTAGGAGTGGGCAATAAGTGTTAAAGGTGCCCGGGTGGTGTATGCACCAGGCTCATGAGGATGTTCTCAGAACTCTATCCTTGCCTGTAAATCCTTTGCAGGGTCTCAGCATCTCTAATTCAAGCCCCCTCTCCCTCCCATATTATCTTCAATGGTGGCACAAGCAACAGGGGAAACCATGTAACATAGGACTGCTGGATCAGGACATCTGTGTCTGTTTCTCTGCCTCACTGCAGAATCCACGGAAGTCAGACACAAAGGGACGGAGTGATACTATTATAGTAAGTAACTCAAGAGAAATGCCCAAAGGGTAAAAGTATCCTTAAATAGGATAAGAGCTCTTCTCATTCCTTCTTGGCAAACTCCTCATCTATTAGCACCACATTCCCCCTCCACTGTGGGAGTCTTGCTAAGGTCTCAGGTAATAGGCATACACACCTCTAGGCTGCCCTCTCTATGCCAGGCACTACGGGAAGCAGAGATGAAAAAGCACGACCTTTGTCCTCAAGGATCTTACAGGCAGAAGAGAAGATAGACACATGAACATAAAGCCCCAAATATTACAGTGAAATGCTGCTCTAATGGAACTATCTACAGAATGTAATAAGAAAATGGTGCCTCAGTCTGCCTGGGAAAATTATGGAAGAATTGTCTGAAACGGTGATGAAACTAACTCTTGATCTTACTTAAGCAAAGAAAATAATGTATTAAAAAGTTTCAAAAGGTGTCTCAAGGATTCCAAGAACAAGGGATTGAAATACTAGAAGGATTTTTGTTTTTTGCTTCTCATCCCTAGTATTTTTGAAGAGTTGGCTTCAGTTTCTCTCTCTCCCTCCTTCTCTCCCTCCCTCTCACTCTTTTTCTCTCTCAACCACTGATCCATACTTCAATGTATCCACAGTAAAATATGGCCATGTGAATTTCCAGCCTCATTTAGACAGTGTTTCCCAGGAAAAGAAAAATCTGATTGGCCTACTAAGCTCAATGTGTACCCAATCCAGTATGCTTTAACTAGGGGTCAGGGTCACACGACAGAATATTACTGCTGGGTCACGGACCCCTGGAGAGTGAGAGGCGTTCCCAGTGAAATGTGTCTGGGCTGACACCAACTGGTACTCACTACACAAACCATATACAAAAAGTTTCATTATTTCTATGTGACTGAAACATAAGTATGACATGGGGAGAAAGGAAGGAGATGAGGTATAATACTAGGCAGGGCAAAATTTTAAGGACTATGAATTGAACTTTGTTTTATAAAGTGATATGATAAGCTTTGCAAAGAGCAAAAACTATATGGCACTACTGACTGAAGTGGAGAAAAACTGGAGAAGCAACAGTTCAGAGATTATTATTGTATATTATTATATATAACTGTATATTGTATATAATGATATTGTGTACAATGACGATATTGTGTGCAACATTATACATGATATATTGGATATAGTACTGTGTATTGTATATGTTGTATACCATTAGTACTATTGATTTTTTTTTTTTTTTTTTTTTTTGGCTGCACGGCTTATAGGATCTTGGTTCCCTCACCAGGGATTGAACCCGGGCCCTTGGCAGTGAAAGCTTGAAGTCCTAACCACTGGACTGCCGGGGAATTCCCATTAGTACTATTGTTGAACTTGAGGTACTTATATTGAAGTGAGAGGCTGCATAAGAGCTAAGATTTATTGAGTACTCACCATGTGTCAGGATCTCCACTTTACATATATTATCTTATTTAATCCACTCAAGTTCTCAACCAGATAGGTATATGGTTTGCCTCCATTTTGCAGATGAGGACTCTGAGGCACATAGAGATTAATGTGCACAGGGCCATACACATCACAGAGCCAGGCTTCGCATCCTTGACTGCAGTCTGTAGATTTACCCTCTACTGTCTATGGCTTCTAAGTGCAGCTACTGATAGATGCTGGTCTGAAGATTGGGTACAGAAGTTATCTTTGTTGTACTTAGTACTTTATACTGCCTGTCTGTCTCCTCCCCTAAACTATGAGTTCCTTAAGATTAGGGATGGAGTCGCTCTCACTTCTGTACCTAATGCCCAGCACAGGAGTTGGCACAGAGAATGAGATGATGCATTCTGTGGGTGTACTGGTTTCACCGAGATTTCTGGTTCTACTCTCTCCCATGCCTCTTGAATTTAGCCATGACCATATGACTTTCTCTGGCCAACGAAAAGTGAGCAGAAGTTATGTGGTTGAGTTTTATGTGGAAGCATTTTAGAGTCACAGTGTGATTCTCTGTGCTCTCTTCCTTTGCTGTGGCAAACCTTGGAATCTCATCTTGATACGGAGGAATTATAAGATGGTACAGCCTCTGTCAGCCAGGGTCCCTGAGTGACTGCATGGAGCAAAGATCCAGCCCCTCACCCCTGTCAAAATATATTGGACATAGAGCTTGAAGGAGAAATTAACCTTTATTAATTGAAGCCACTGAGTTTTGAAAGTTGTCTATTACTGTAGCATAACCTAGTCCATTCTGTCTGGTACAGTGGGCAACTGTTATTGGTTGAGTAATAGTATCTCTCCATCATTTCAATTTCCTATTCCCCATACATCAACAATGCCAGCATAATTATCAGAATCTCTTTTGGACGAGTAAATTTTGTAAACAGTGATGATGAGACATTAGGAGCAGTATGAGAAGACTATTTACCTATTATCTGAGGAAGGAGAACTTTATTTTCCTTTATAAAATATTTCTAATAATGACTTCAGTAGTCTGAACTTGTGAAATTCCTCATACCTCAGGTCAATATTTTAGCGCCAGGAACTGTTCTAGCACTCCAGATGCAGAGACAAACAAAATGAGTACATTACGTAGTACGTTAACGGCTTGAAATGCCATGGAGAAAAGTAAAAGAGGGAAGGGGCTGAGAGGTTACAACTTTAAATAGGGTGGTCCAGGAAGGCTTCTTTGAGAAGAAGGTGAGACAGACCCATGAGGATATCTGGGGGAAGGTTCTAGGGTAATGCAAGCCAGAAGTGCCAGAGGCAAGAGTGTATTTGGTATTTTTGAGGAACAGTGTGAAGGCCGGTGGTCAGAGAGGTAACAAGGGGAGGGGGCAAGTCATGAAGGGACTTATAGGTCATTGGGAAGACTTTGCCTTTGACCCTAAATGAGATGGAACACTATCGCAGGGTAACTCAGGTTATACCTACCTTATTAAATTAAAAGCTTGGGATTTTTATGTTCAGTTGTACACATTTATTAGAGCTCGAAACAGCAAAGTGTGTGCATTTGTGAATAAACAGAGTTTGCAGGACACAGTGAAAGGCCTCCTGCTTTACCTAAAGTGCTACTCATTTCATTGCTCTGTAGTAGTAGTTAGCCGGTTGCCCATCATCAGTACCACTACCACTCTGGTCCAGGCTCTCTTTCTGTCCTTTGCCCCATGGCAATGATCACAGAAGTCCTTCAGCCTGCATCTTTTAGCACTCACCCCACTATTTCACAGGAAAGGTAGAATGAACTTCCTTGAGTACTGTTCACAGCCTCTCACCCTAGCTCACAGTCAGGCCGTCAACTAAAATTGGTACTTCCATTGAACCATAAAATGTATTCACCATTGGCTGATGCCTAAGAAGGGTTGCCTTAGAACCGTGCCTTTCAAACTTCTTCTTTCCAATATCCCTAATGGCAGAAGAGAGCCTGGAGCAACTCAATTCAAGCATGAAATGTTTTTAAAGTCTCCTACTTTTTCATAAAATTTTATGTAAATTTTGCATAAATTCCTATTCATTGTGTATCCTTATTTATTTTAACCTAAAATAAGGTTTTCCCTCAAGTCCTTAAGGGATATTGATTTTTCCAAGAAATGTGTCCTGTGGATTGTTTACTACGTTATCTTAGATAATCAGAAAAAGAAATGTGCCTGGACTCTATTATCTTAGCTCCCCATAGAAATGCCTTCACGATGATTTAATATTATTTTCTACACTTTTATGGAGGTCTGGCTAAGAAAAATCCGTGTGAAAAAAGTACCTGTGTCTTTTATCAAAGTGTACTCACAAATACTGTCTAAAATCATACTCAATATCCTTTATACCAGGAGCCATGCAATACATTTTAATCAAGTTTTTCCTTTGACACGGGGAGGGGGAAGGGTAAGCTGGGACGAAGTGAGAGAGTGGCATGGACATATATACACTACAAATGTAAAATAGATAGCTAGTGGGAGGCAGCCGCATAGCACAGGGAGATCAGCTCGGTGCTTTGTGTCCACCTAGAGGGGTGGGGTAAGGAGGGTGGGAGGGAAGTGCAAGAGGGAGGAGATATGGGGATATATGTATGTGTATAGCTGATTCACTTTGTTATAAAGCAGAAACTAACACACCATTGTAAAGCAATTATACTCCAATAAAGATATTTTTTTAAAAAGTTTTTCCTTTCTCTTTGGTGACCCGCAGAGGTCCATTTATCTCAGTTCGAAGGTGTAAGACCCTGGCACAGTGGTTCCCAAAGTTTGGTGCCTGGCACAGCTTTGATTCCTGGTGGAAGAGCTAAGATCCTGAATGACGTGCGGTGCGGCTAAAAAAAAAAAATAGCTAACCAGTCATTTCATAAGGGCACGTTCTTTACTTCTCTCCGTAGCTCTTAGCTCCATCCTCCACTCTCAGTTTGTTTATTGTCTGTCTCCCCCACTGGAATGAAAGCTCCATGTGAATAGGAACTTTTGTCTGTTTTGTTTACACTTGTATGGCCCACACTGAGAATATGGCCTGGCACATAATAGTAGCTCAAATGTTTGGTAAATGAATAAATAATTAGTTAAAAGAACCATAACTAGAAGTCAGGAGACCTGGGGGTGATAACAAAATGATTTAAATAGTTTGAGCAGTTGTGCCTACAATTTCTACCAACAAAACGATTTAAATAGTTTGAGCAGTTGTGCCCACAATTTCTACCTAATGAGTTTACATCTAGAAGTGAGTGTGAACTGGGAGTCTGGACCCGTAGTTGGTCTCAGTTCCTACTTGTTGCACATGGATTGAGGATGTGAACACGCTGTATGTGACTTTTAGGCAGTGTAGTTCTTACATTCAATCCAAACTACTTATTCTCCTGCTTAACCAGAGAAACACAGCTATTTCCAACACTGGAGAAAAAATGGCTGAGCTGACTTACTGAGAGATGGTACATAGGTCTCCAAGACGATAGCATCTTAAAAGATTTTCAAGTGTGATTTTGACTGTACTTGATTTTCACCTTAGACTGACTTTGTAACTTTATCCTTGAGTAATATGTGACTTCACTGTAACTGTGCTTTATTCTTTCAAATAACCTTAAAATTACATTAATGAAATCTTCCTTCCCTCCTCCTTTCCTTCCTTCCTTCCTTTTTTTTTTAATCCTTCTTTCCTTCCTTCTTTGTCAAAAAGTGGCTAGGCAGACCTGAGTGTAATGGGAAGGCACTTCAGTGGTAGCTGAGACCCATTCAAGGAGAATGTGCAAGCTTGGCAGGGTCAGGAGATTTGAGTAAATATATTAAGTAAACATTTTGAGAAAGTAAGTAAATATATTGAGGACAATGGGAGCCAGTTTTTTGGTTTTTTTTTTTTTTTTACTATTCAAGAAGGGAGTTACAAATATGTAAAAGGGGTAAAGCTAGCCTGAACCCTGAGTTGTTGGGTGGGAATTAGAAGTATTGATGTGAACTCAGCATTCAACAAATACAATGTAGAACTAGCTATAGATGCAAATGTTTATATGTGAGTGTGTATATATGTATATGCATGTGTATACACCCCCATACACATATTCACATACATTTACACACATATACCTCCCAACTCTGTCCATTGAGCAGTACTGGGACCAGTGATACTCTGATCGCCGCAAGCAAACTTAATGCTCAGATATTGGTTTTTAAATATCACCCATTGTCCAATAAAAGGAACCAGAGCACCTTTGAGAAATGACTGCCTCTAGGATTGGGGCAAGAAAAGAACCAGATGACCCTGGAACCTTTTATTGTTCCCCAAATAAGAAAATTTTCAAAGATTGATGGGGATATGTCAAAAGGATACAAAGGTCAGCCTAAAGAGGCTCACACTGGCCAAATCCAGGACAATTTTAACATCAATATATATAATAATAGTAATGGATTATAACCCATAAAAATAGTAATTCACAGATCCATCCAATTGTAAACAAATATATAAACGGAGGAAAAGAGGAAGCTCTTCCTTACAATAGAAAGTCAACTAATAAATGTAGAAGAAATGATCAAATTAGAAAATCACCATTCGGCAGCCATCATAGAAATAATTAATTCAGGTAAGAAACAACAACAGATGCTAAAACTAGTGGATGAAAATGGGATGAGGTATGGGATTTTACATAGTTCAAAAATATCTCCCTCTAAAACACATATTCCTTATTAAGAAGAAAAGAATTACTGCACAGTAGAAAAACAGGGCAGTTACCATATTAATCAAGTGACCAAATGTCAGGCTGACAAATGTTAGGCTGGCAAATCAACATCAAGTACCACCCAACAGGACAGAATGAGAACATAGCATCACTCTTGTGGTATTTCAGTCAAAAATGCAGAGCTCGGGTCTAATCATGATGAAACCTTAGACAAACTCATAATGAAAGACATTCTACAAAATGACATCTGTAATCTTTTAAAAAGTCAAGGTCATGCAAATCAAGGAAAGACTGAGGAACGATTCCAGATTAAAACAGACAGGAAGGATATAGCAACAGGGTGCAACCTGTGGTCCTGGATTGGATCCTTTTCCTAGAAAAGATATTGGGACAATTGGTGAGACTTAAATGGAGTCTCTGGAAAAAGGGTATATGGGAGGTCTTTGCAATTTTTCTCTTGCTACTTTTATGTAGATTTGGCATTGTTCAAAATGCAAATTTTTTTAAGGCACTAAAGTAATAAAGTAAGTCCATATAAGAAACTGCATAATTTTGACTTAGATTCAGGTATCATTTTTTGAACACCTACTGGGTGCAAGCCATTATGCTAGTTATAATGATGACTAACATATAATGCTTGCTAACATTCCAGAAATATTTATCCAAGGGCTAATACGTGCCACCTCAGATTGATCATAGTACTAAACTTCTTTGTTTTCCTTCTCTCCGAGAACTCAGTTCAGTGCTGCCTGATGTCCACTATCTGAAAACTGTTGTTTCATTTATTTTGTCCAATTTACTAGTTGTTTACTGTGTGAAAGCAAGTATGGTACCATTTATTCCATCATGGCCGCAAACAGAAATTCTGTGTAATTTGTGTAATTTTATTTTATTTTCTACAATCATTTTGGAGAAATATTTGGCAGTTTCTCATAAAGTTAAACATATACTTAGCATATGTCCAGTCATTTCACTTCTAGATTTTTACCCTATAGAAATTAAGGCATAGGCCGAAGCTAAGATTCATACACAAATGTTTACAGCAGCTTTATTGTAACAGCCCAAATCTGGAAACACCCAAAATGTCCATCAACAGGGGGATGCATAAAGAAATTGTGGTATATCCATACAATGGAA
Organism: Balaenoptera musculus; assembly: GCF_009873245.2. Classification (NCBI taxonomy): domain Eukaryota; kingdom Metazoa; phylum Chordata; class Mammalia; order Artiodactyla; family Balaenopteridae; genus Balaenoptera; species Balaenoptera musculus. The sequence continues at coordinate 121,362,252 of NC_045806.1, read as the reverse complement.
CAAAAAGGAATGAAGTACTGATACCTGCAACAACATTGATGGACTGCAAAACTATTATGCTGGGTGAAAGAAGCCAGACGCAAAAGAGTGTGTATGAATTTTATAAGGAATTTGAAAACAGGCAAAACTAACCTACAGTGACAGAAAGCAGATAAGTAGTTGCCTAGGGCCAGGAAGAAGAAATTGAGTCCAAAGGGACAGGAGGGAACTTTTGGGATAACGGAAATATTCTGTATCTTGATTGTGGTGGTGATTACATGGGTGTATATATTTTTGAACATTGAACTAGTCACTTAAAAGAGTGTATTTTATCTAAATTATACCTCAATAAAGTTTAAAAAGAAAAAAAATAGCAGAGGAGCCCTCATAATAAGAACAAATAAAATCACTCTTCATAGGCAACCACCTAATTTAGAATTCAAGATTCAACTGTCATTAGTTTAGCTCTTACTGCACACAAGGCATGATAATATCACAACAGCAGCTGGCATTTGCCAAGAATTTACTGTGTGCAGGTACTGTGCTGAATGCTTTCCACGGATTTGTTCTTTTAACAGATATTTCTCAAGGTGCTCCTATGTGCAAGGCCAAGTTCTAGGTACTGGGGATACAATGGGCTCCTACTTTCACATAGTTGACAACCTAAGGGCTAGAGACAAACAGCTTGTCAATGAAAAGGCAAGATGGGAAAACTTTAGTCTGAACTCCCAGATTAGGGCGGTTTTTTTAGTTAATACACATGCTTGGGGCTTCCCTGGTGGCGCAGTGGTTGAGAATCTGCCTGCCAATGCAGGGGACACGGGTTCGAGCCCTGGCCTGGGAAGATCCCACATGCCGCGGAGCAACTAAGCCCGTGAGCCACAACTACTGAGCCTGTGTGTCTGGAGCTTGTGCTCCGCAACAAGAGAGGCCGTGACAGTGAGAGGCCCATGCACCGCGATGAAGAGTGGCCCCCGCTTGCCGCAACTAGAGAAAGCCCTCACACAGAAACGCAGACCCAACATAGCCAAAATAAATAAATAAATAAATAGCGTTCCCTTTAAAAAAAAAATACACATGCTTGCCTGTATGTCAGTACACACGCACGCACAAACATTCCTGCTCACATATATGTGTGCGCCAATCTGGGCTGGCTGCTTTTGCTGTACCCACACTCACTGGTTGCTGGCCTAGGATGCTCCTGGTCACCCCTGCACACCCACGTGCATATCTGGCCCCGCCCCCGCCCCCACCACTCCACATCCTCTTTCAGAAGTTTCAGGCAAGTCTACTATATATTCATAGCATGACACCCACCCCTTTCGCTCACTTATTTTTCCCTCCTCTTCCAACAAATTGTTTTTGCTACATGGAGCCAAAACCTGTAGGCATGCTGTAGGATCAAAATAGCCTGGATCTCATGACATTTGGGAAGATTCTTCATCGAATTTCTTCTATTAACATTGTATGCAGTCTCCTCTGTGGCAGGCCCTGCGATTCAGAAGTGAATGAGGAAACCAAGTCCCTGTCCTGAAGGAGCCCATCAAGTGGTGAGTACTTGAAGGGGAACATCACAGCCTTCACCAGCCTAATCTCCAGTACACTTGCACCATCCTGGGGGCAACACTGTTGAGCCTCCTGGGCTTCAGATTTCAATTCTCTGTAGTAGAAGAGACTATTCTGTTAGTTCCATTCAGCATCAGTATGTCTGAGCTGAAAGAGCCCATGGAGATCACCTAGGCCAATGTTACCCTATGTGGCCATGGACTGGGGCTGGTTCTTGGACTGGCATCTGTTTACAATGTGCGAGGTGCAGAGCATGAGAATCAGCACTGATGGACTTTTAAAGCAAATTGGCATTGTGGCCACACATAAGAGCATGGTCTGTGATATACTGGGATGGAAAGGTCTTTCACTATAGACAGTTGGAGAAGCATATCTCCCTCATGTCATACCTGTGGAAAGTGAAATACAGAGTAGGAAGTGACCTTCTGGCTCTCAATTCTGGCCTGTTGCCCAGCGTGCTCCAAAATGTATTCTGAACTCCTTCGAGGCAGAATGCTGAATTGATACCCAAAAAAGATGAATGATGGCTGCCATTTGCAGAGTATGGCCTACGTGTCACACACTGCAGCAGGCAGTATTCACACAATCTCTCTACCCCTCAAAGCATCTCTTTGTTGTATGTATTATTATCACCCCTTGGCAGATGACAAAATTGAGGCTCAGAAAGGTGAATCAACATGTTCCACTGTCACCCAGGAGATACGTGGCAGAACTGGGATTCAAACACAGGTCTGTGCAGACCCGAGCTCTTCTCCATTATACTCTGCGTGCCTTATCTCAGCCAATCCTCAAACCATCTTAGGAGGTAGACACAATTATTCATCCCATTTTATGGTTCGAGAAACTAAAGCTCAAAGAGATTTAAGTGACTTGCCTAAAAGCATACCATTAGTGAGTGATAGAGCTGGATTTAATTTGTCCGCTGGGTCTAAACTCCCCACACTTTCCCACTATCCGACACTGCCTTAAAATGTTCAAATGAGCAATGTGAGCAGGATAATAGAATATTGTTCTCTTGGTATTGAAGCATATTGGTTTCATGGGAAAGGTCACCAGGCGGGGGAAGTTCGGAAGTTTCATCTGGGACTCTGGCCAAGGTCTAAATCCTGTCTGGTTGGCACATAGACTGGACATAGATCAGTGTGTCACCAGTGTGGGCTATAGCTCATGCTGACCATTTAACTCCTTTTTTTGTAGCCAAGTCTCAATGGAATTTTCTAAGATTCTTCTGGACTCTCTCTGTCCAGGAGGATGCCACTGATCTTTCCTTTGCCTGAAATGATCTTTTCCATCTCTTCCCCGAGCTCATGCCTCTTCATCATTCAAATACCAGCTGAAATTTTATTTCCTCAGAGAAGCCTTCAGGCACCCCTAAGGAAGTCAGGTATCCCCAGTAGACACCCTTATAACATCCTAAAATACTCAGTAGCATGCCACAGAATTGTAAAGAACTTTTTCTATAATTCCTATTTTCCTTTTCTCTTAGCAGGATGGAAACTTGGAGAGAGCAGGGGCTTTGTCTTGCTCCCTCTTGCATCTTTAGTTTCTAGCATGGTGTCCAGAATGCAAGATACTCAGTGAATGCTTTTGCTTTTGAAATAAAAGAATGGATGCATGGATGCAAATGTCGGATTCTTATGCAACCAGGCCTGTTGTCTTCTCTGCGTTCAATTAGACTGCTGTTCCCTAAACTTGCCTGATCATAAAAATCCCCTGGAGAGCTTGCTAAACGTATAGATAATCAGGCAGAGGAGCCTGAGGGTGGTCCAGAAATCTCCATTTTTTTTTCTTTTTTGGCCACGCCGCATGTCTTGAGGGATCTTAGTTCCCTGACCGGGGATCGAACCCAGGCCCTTGGCATGAAAGCGCAGAGTCCTAACCACTGGACCACCAGGGAATTCCAGCTTTTTTTTTTTTTTTACTAGTAGACTGGGTGATTCTTGTGGGCAGGCAAGTTGGGGAAACACTGAATATCTGTGTCTCATTTCTGAGTGTTTTTTTGACAGTTGGCTCTGTAGCTTGGTTAATCCAGTTCTTTCACTTAGTGCTGAAGTATCGGTTGTCTAAACAGCTTAGATGGGAGATGAGATGCACAGTGTTGAACCTGCAGTTCTGATCACAGCACCCTGTGCTCAGGTGCCTGGCATGCATCACCAATGACGTCAGAATGAAAGTAGAAGACCTTAGCCTGGCACTGCGAGGCTTCAGGGATCTGACCCCAAGCTCCTTTCCTGTTGCCCCTCTTCACATGCTATCCACTCCATGGGCACCAAACCACTTACTGTTCCTCAGACACACCCCACAGCCCAAATATTGTGATTTTAGTTCTTCTACCTCTGTATGGTAGAATGTCCTTTTCCCCATTTCTACTATTTTTAAATGATACTTTTTAGATCCAGTTCAATGCCGCTTCCTCCATGCAGCCCTCTGTGGTTTCCCCTTCTCCCCAACTCTTCTCGCATTGCCTGCCTACTTCTTTGATGGCTCCTATCATAGTCAACTTTGTACCCTAGCTTTTCATGTCTCTATGTTATCACTCCTTTCAGGCTGTGAGCAACTCAAGGGTTAGATCCATGCCATGCCCAAGCAACTTTGGTCTCTGCTGAAGCACACGCACACATAAGGCTTTGCCCCCAGTAGAAATCAGGTATTAGTTGAAGACATGTCCCCACCAGCTCTTCAGCACCATTAAGAAAATGGACATCATCGGGTAGAGGCCTCCTCAACTGCTCTGGTCTCTCCACCTCCAAACCTATTCACGTCCTCATCCATCTCCTCCTTTTGTCTTAGAAGAATAAGCATGCTTACCTCTCTCTAAGGTAAACCTCTGACAAAATGATTTAAACATTTTGATAAATGAGTAAATGAATTAGTCAAGATAGACTAGGTTATTCTATGATTAAAAACAAACAGATAGGGGCTTCCCTGGTGGCGCAGTGGTTGAGAATCTACCTGCCGATGCAGGGGACACGGGTTCGAGCCCTGGTCTGGGAAGATCCCACATGCCGCGGAGCGACTAGGCCCGTGAGCCACAATTGCTGAGCCTGCGCGTCTGGAGCCTGTGCTCCACAACAAGAGAGGCCGCGATAGTGAGAGGCCCGCGCACCGCGATGAAGAGTGGCCCCCGCTTGCCACAACTAGAGAAAGCCCTCGCACAGAAACGAAGACCCAACGCAGCCAAAAATAAATAAATAATTAAAAAAAAAAAAACAAACAAAAAAAACAAACAGATAAATATTAGTGGTTTAACACATCAAAAGTTTATTTCTCGCTCATGCCACAGGCAAAACATAGCTCAACAGGGGATTCTGCTCCTCCTGGCCCCAGGGTGATGGAGGCTTCACCACAACAGCACAGCAACAGGGGGAGGGGTTCTCAAAGCTTCTGCCTAGAAGTGACACACACACACACACACACACACACCCCACTTCTACTACACCTGACTTCTCATATCTCATTGGCCGAAACCAGTCACATGGCCATAATTAATTTAAAAGGGGACAAGGAAGTGTAATCTTATCATTTGCCTGAAAGGAGGAGAATACTGGGATATTTGTGAACATCCCTAATGATTACCAAAATATATGGATAGAACATATTTCAATGACACTCTTCCTGCTTTATTTTTAGTTACTTTTTCCAACTCTCCTGGTTAAAGGGTACAACTGCTTTTCCTTTCTTTGGCTCGCTGAGAGGATGCATACATTTGAGAAAAAATGGTGTCATCTATGATTCTGTGTGAATGCAAGAAAGGTAATTATAGACTGACTCTGGCTTTGGTAGAGAGTCCAGAAAAGTTCTTCAGAGTTAAGGGACTGAGAATCAGAGCAAGACAAGTTTGGGGAAGTGTCAGACTCTGTTCCTTTAGAGGACACTTAATTACACTTAATAATTTGCAATTTAGGGCTTGATGTTCCATGCAGATAACATCTGCTTCCTTATGAAGCATATATAGGAAACAATAGCCTCAAAGATACTTTGTGAAAGGAGATTTTAAAGAGCGTCCAGGTGTGCTGGTAACTAACATTTTTGTTGTAGCTTCTATCCCTGATTCCATCCTGACTTGTTTTTGCATGTTTGATAATGTCACTTAACCTTTCTCCACATCATCCCCCTGTCTGCAAAAAGGAGATAATGCCTCCTTTTACAGCGTTTTGGGAATTTCAGAGGAAAGGGCTGGGTAGTAAGCACAGCGCTGAGGAAGAGACCCTACGTGGGTGATAGGCTGCAGCTCATGTATATTAGCACCGTCATTTATGCCTTCCTTCCAAAAGGGTCATTATATAGAAGGAAAAGCACCCCTTTGGAATCAGAAAGACATCATTTTGAGACCCATCATTGTTATTTCCTGTAAACTTGGGAAAGTCACAGTCACTTCTGAAAAAATGGGACAACACTTACCTTATGGCACTGTTGTGATGAGTCAATAAGAGAAAATATGCAAATCACCTACCATAGTGCCGGCATAGTAAATAGTAAATAAAAGGCAGCTATCAAAATTAAAAAGCAGGCAAAGAGGTGGATCATTTTAGAGATTTCAGCAACTCCCCAAACGTCCTTCAACCCAGTGTGCATTGATGCTAGACATTCTGGGTTAAAACAGTCCACTTTCATACCTTTTACTTATAATTACGATGTACACAGATACTGAGTTTTTCACCTCTTTCTGAATTTATTGTGTTTAGCTTTATTGTTCTCTGAGTCAATAAAACACTTGGCTTCCAAGAAGGATGTTAATATCTTCCCGAGTTACATACATTGTAATAGAGGGAAATTACCATGCCCTTTATCGTTTAATGTTCAAAATTGGGACTCAAATATTCTCTGCTGTGAAACTCATTATCAATGTGTAACAGTAGATTTGAAGTTAAAGTTATGAATGTGTGAATTGCTATGGTGTCACAAATTATGGCTTTGCATATTGAATCAACTCTTATATTAAACACGAATAAAATGTAGATACAGAGATACATTTATATGATAAATTCAGCAGAAAAGCAAAGAATACTAATAAAACAACCATCATGAAGCCAGGAAATGTTTCTCTTAAGGTGTCTTTTTTCTTAGTATCTACCATTTTATTTCTACATATTTTCTGCTACATATTTTCAATAATGATGAATAGTCTCTTAATCTGTATAGGACAGCTAATGTTTGAAATGGCTTAGTTTAAAACGCACTTTCAAATACTTGGTTGAGAAAAGTTTAAATAAAAAAATAAAGAGAAGCATGTGTTGTTGAAACATTCCAGGTGAGGGGGGTATTTTAGATCATTCCTAATCTAGTGCGTTTACCTGGCAAATGAGAGTAACTGCTATTCAGAGAGATCAAATTCCTGGCATAACAGGGATAACTGTTAGAGGCAAAAGCAGGATTAGAACTCAGGACACCGCGCTGCCTCCTGTGTTCTGTTTCATCCTGAAGACGGGAGCACCAAACTGGAAATTGACAATACCACATCCCCATAGAAGGACTCTCAACCTAGTGCTTTTGACCGTCCTTGAGACACATAGTGTAAGATAGGTATCATCTTTACTTTCTATGTTTCCCTTTGAGAAGAGGACAGGATGAATGCACCCCCCGACGGCAGGTGTAACATGTTAGGTAAAAATAGCAAACCACTGAGATAAGAAAGAGACTACCCTCAGTTTATCCCCCCTCTCCTTTGCACTTATGTAAAACATACCTGATCTAGTTTTGTGGCTGCAGCTAGGATTTGATTTAAATCTAAACCGTTGTTGTAATTTTGTGTGACAAATTCCTGCTGGTGAAAACGCAATAATTATGTGAACTCATATGCATTTTCTGTCCTCAGATAGACAAGGCCTTGTGAACTGGAGTTCTATGCACATTTACAGCTGCATTTTCCATTGTCACTCAATAAAACTTACCATTCTTTGTCATGGCATTAAGTGATAAGTGGCGTTAAATAATATGAAACTTGGAAGCACTCATTCCAATTTATGTTACTAGCCAATGCCCTTGCCTAAACAAAGACAAACATTACTAAACATCAAAATAGTTATCCTCTGATCACACTTAAAGAATTTTAAAGTTGAAAGATCAAATCTAAAGGAAAAAAGATAAATATGTTGACATGATTTAATCAAGAGAATGAAAACAATTTAATCATGGTTATAAGTTCATGGAGGGTTCTTGGGAGAAAAGAAAGGTGACCAACACAATAAAAGTTTACCAGACACATATATTTCTTGACAGTAAGGGTTATTTAATAGTGGAGTGGTTGGACCACCTGCTGTCTATGATTTTTTTTTTCCCTGTGTGTTCATCCAAGTCTTTATTATAAGCCGATTTCCTGTATGAAAAGGCTTGGCGAGGGCATCAATAATAAGGGATCTTTTATTTAGTAAAAATCAAGTATAAAAGATTATCAGAGCACCAATTAGCAAGCTGTGTTACTGGACTTCAAAGTGTTTCATCTATAGAACAAAGACTTAGTGGTAAGTATTGAAATAGGATTCTCCGAGTATTGGGTTATGCAGAAGTAAGATACAGAGAAGGGGGTTGAATGCCTGCTTGCTGCTGGGGAGTTCTCGTTAGCACAGTTGACGACAGGGCAAACCAAGCATGAGCCATAACTGAGTTAAGGAGATGGAGGGGACACCAGGTCCCCACTTCCTCCTGATAGTGTTCACATTCTGTGATCCACTTATGCAGTCAGGCAGAGTTCAAGCCTCGAAAGTCATTTCAGAAACCTCTAGAGAGTAAGAACTAACATTTGCTGAAGATTTGTGCGTACCTGGTACTTCACTAGGCTCTTTATATACATCAGATCCTCACATCAACCCCAGGAGGCAGATATTACTATGATCCCCATTTTTTTTGTGAAGAAAAAGCTGATGCAGAGAGCGGTCATAGAACTTTCCTGTGCTAGCTAGTAAGGGGCAGAGCTGGGCTCTAAATGCAAGTGTGGAGACATCCAGAGCCTGTATTTTTCTCACGACTCTGTGCTTCTTGTCATATTATGTGTGCTTGAAAATAAATGTTTTTACTAAAGGCAAAAAGGTGAGCATTTAGTTGAATTACCTTGAGTGAGTTTTAAAGAGATTTTCTATATATGGTATTCCAATTCTACTGAATTTTCTGGCTGGCATTCTTAATATGCAGCTCCATAGTAAGGTACTGAGGTGTGCCCGTGGATTAATTATTTTTATGCAATGGTGAATATTTTCTGAATTGAACTGTTTTAATAGCAAAATTCAGGCATGCACACATGTATGCATGCACAACACACACACACACACACACACACACACACAGAACAGATCAAGGGACCTAATGTTATTTCAGGAAGCACCAATATTTATGCTTGGTAAAGTGCATAGGCAGAAGTTTTCCATTAAGTAAGTAGAATAAAAAGGTGAAATTAAATCTGAATCTAAACTAGCTTGAACATTTTAGAATCCATGGAGTTAATGTTACAGGTAACAGAAGGTTAGAGATAAAAATCCTCTCTGCTTTACCCTGATGGGAAACCCGTCAGTCCCCTCTTCTACCTTATTGAACCACGTTTTGTTGATTGCATTATTGTGCCAGTCAAGTTCTGGTTTGTGTCTTTAAGATACACATGTACGTTACTTGTTTAAAGCAAACTAAAATGAGAAAAACATGATTTGGTGGTATTGGTTGGGAGCTTCTCACCACTTCTTCCATGTTCCCATCTCTCAATGCATTGAATCCTTATTTTTTCTGATTCCTGATTTTTGGCTTCTGCTCAAGACTCAGCCCTCAAAATAACCTAGAATAACAACCTAGAATCTTTTCATCTCACTCAGCGCTCTTTAAATTGACTAGATTATTCCACCAAAGTCATGCTATTAGCAGTTAAAAACCTACCACTCTCCAAAGTCCATTTCTGGATAAATAAGAGTCCAGTGTAGGAATTCAGGCCACTTGTTCACATCTTCTTTTAATTACTGTTTCTCGATTATCATGCTTTGTGGTTCTTCTCATCCTGACTCTGGGTATTACCTTCTGCTTTCCACCTTGCCCTGGGGAGAAGCAATGCAATTTTGAATTCCTGTACATGACGATGTCAGAAACCCTTTTAGAGCATGGATTTCTGTATCTGTACCTGGCTTGACCTAAGGAGACCCTGGGCAAGACTTATACCCCATTTACAGCCCTGTTGGACTGAAGAGCCAAACTCACCCTTTGCTGGACTCCCATCTGACAGAGAAGGTAACAGGATCATTTGGGTACCTGTCTCTCACTCCATCATTTGGACCATGGACCATATGTTCTATTTTCTCCTTGATTACAGCAGTGACCCTGTGTGTTCCATGCCTTCCAGGCACTCAGGGTAATCCTGGTTAACATAGCTTTCATTGCTTACCTCTGTAAGTGGAGATTAGTAATTAGATCTCTGCTCATCTTAATAAATCCATATGAAAGTGCTTTTTTAAGAAAAACACTTCATGTTCACTTACTTTCTATTAAAAGCAAGAGGTTAGAGAATGCTAGAGATGTCAGAGTGTGACTCAGTCAGCTGCAGTAATGTGGGTACTAATGGGTACGAAACGGGCACATTTTTTTTGACCACACTGTGCGGCTTGTGGGATCTTAGTTCCCCGACGAGGGATCGAACCCATGCCCCCTGCAGTGTGGAGTCTTAACCACTGGACGGCCAGAGAAGTCCCGAAATGAGCACATTTGTAATGGGTCCAAATGCCGCCTAACTCAGGTATTAGAATAAGAAAGAGGTAAAAGTAAGTTGAATAATCATAGTAGGAAATGTGTTATAATTGTTATTAGCATTTTCTTTGTTTTCACCTTAAAAGTATCTGGAAGTTTTCTAAAATAAGATTTTCCTTCTTTAGTTTTCTTTGTGTTAACTGAATCCTTAGTGTAAAGTGGAAATATGTAGAGGTGAAAACCCACTAGAAATCACGCCCTTGGTTGTTTTATTATCAATCAGTAAGAGGATTTGAAAGGCTTAGCATCAATTACCTGACCAGACGACCAATGGAAAAATAAAATGTAATGGTGATAATTGGCTGCTGGAGACCTGATTTCCATGCTCTGTGATTAGACTTCATGATACCCCACTGAAGACATGGCTCTCTGGGGGGCCATGATTCATAGGAGAAAGCTCAATGTAGCAGTAATAGTACACAAAGGTGGAACGTGACACGTGAAATTAGGCCAACTAAACACATATAATTCCGGGAATGGTTCAATTTGTTCATACCAGATTTCTTGGTTAGTGTAAACTGTATTTGCCTAGTTCATCTGATTATGGTTTTGTCTTGTGCTTAATCTTACTCAAATGAATGGAATTTAGGTTATAAACAAAAAGATACCAACCTTATTATTCAAGTTATTCCTGGCACTGATTTTAAGGGTTTGTCCATTAACGAGGTTATGAGCTTTCCCCCTGCTCCCTGATCAGAACATGCGTCCATTTAAGCTAACGTGGCACAGGGCATCCTCCTCTGGCTGGATGTCCTCCCTGTCACTGGTCACTGGCCTCCTTCTACTCATCTTTTAAGGCCCAGGGAA